>NC_092785.1:3098273-3123273 GCF_047496795.1 Chiloscyllium punctatum | reverse complement strand
GAGAGTGAGGGTGGGTAGGCCCTCCTGGGTGTGAGGGTGGGTAGGCCGCCCTGAGAGTGAGGGTGGGTAGGCCGCTCTGAGAGTGAGGGTGGGTAGGCCGCTCTGAGAGTGAGGGTGGGTAGGCCGCCCTGAGAGTGAGGGTGGGTAGGCCCCCCTGAGACCGAGGGTGGGTAGGTCCCCCTGAGAGCGAGGGTCGGTAGGCCGCCCTGAGTGTGAGGGTGGGTAGGCCGCCCTGAGAGTGAGGGTGGGTAGGGCCCCCTGAGAGTGAGGGTGGGTAGGCCCCCCTGAGAGTGAGGGTGGGTAGGCCCCCCTGAGAGCGAGGGTGGGTAGGCCGCCCTGAGAGTGAGGGTGGGTAGGCCGCACTGAGAGTGAGGGTGGGTAGGCCGCTCTGAGAGTGAGGGTGGGTAGGCCGCCCTGAGAGTGAGGGTGGGTAGGCCGCCCTGAGAGTGAGGGTGGGTAGGCCGTCCTGAGAGTGAGGGTGGGTAGGCCCCCCTGAGAGTGAGGGTGGGTAGGCCGCTCTGAGAGTGAGGGTGGGTAGGCCGCCCTGAGAGTGAGGGTGGGTAGGCCGCCCTGGGTGTGAGGGTGGGTAGGCCCCCCTGAGAGTGAGGGTGGGTAGGCCGCCCTGAGAGTGAGGGTGGGTAGGCCCCCCTGAGACCGAGGGTGGGTAGGTCCCCCTGAGAGTGAGGGTGGGTAGGCACCCCTGAGAGCGAGGGTGGGTAGGCCGCTCTGAGAGCGAGGGTGGGTAGGCCCCCCTGAGAGTGAGGGTGGGTAGGCCGCTCTGAGAGCGAGGGTGGGTAGGCCCCCCTGAGAGTGAGGGTGGGTAGGCCGCCCTGAGAGTGAGGGTGGGTAGGCCCCCCTGAGAGCGAGGGTGGGTAGGCCCCCCTGAGAGCGAGGGTGGGTAGGCCGCCCTGAGAGTGAGGGTGGGTAGGCCCCCCTGAGAGTGAGGGTGGGTAGGCCGCCCTGAGAGTGAGGGTGGGTAGGCCCCCCTGAGACCGAGGGTGGGTAGGTCCCCCTGAGAGTGAGGGTGGGTAGGCCCCCCTGAGAGCGAGGGTGGGTAGGCCGCTCTGAGAGCGAGGGTGGGTAGGCCGCACTGAGAGTGAGGGTGGGTAGGCCCCCCTGGGTGTGAGGGTGGGTAGGCCGCCCTGAGAGTGAGGGTGGGTAGGCCGCCCTGAGAGTGAGGGTGGGTAGGCCGCCCTGAGAGTGAGGGTGGGTAGGCCGCTCTGAGAGTGAGGGTGGGTAGGCCCCCCTGAGAGTGAGGGTGGGTAGGCCGCCCTGAGAGTGAGGGTGGGTAGGCCGCCCTGAGAGTGAGGGTGGGTAGGCCGCTCTGAGAGTGAGGGTGGGTAGGCCGCTCTGAGAGCGAGGGTGGGTAGGCCCCCCTGAGAGTGAGGGTGGGTAGGCCTCACTGAGAGCGAGGGTGGGTAGGCCGCCCTGAGAGTGAGGGTGGGTAGGCCCTCCTGGGTGTGAGGGTGGGTAGGCCGCCCTGAGAGTGAGGGTGGGTAGGCCGCTCTGAGAGTGAGGGTGGGTAGGCCCCCCTGAGAGTGAGGGTGGGTAGGCCGCTGTGAGAGTGAGGGTGGGTAGGCCGCCCTGAGAGTGAGGGTGGGTAGGCCCCCCTGAGAGCGAGGGTGGGTAGGCCCCCCTGAGACCGAGGGTGGGTAGGGCCCCCTGAGAGTGAGGGTGGGTAGGTCCCCCTGAGAGTGAGGGTGGGTAGGCCCCCCTGAGAGTGAGGGTGGGTAGGCCGCCCTGAGAGTGAGGGTGGGTAGGCCCCCCTGAGACCGAGGGTGGGTAGGTCCCCCTGAGAGTGAGGGTGGGTAGGCCCCCCTGAGAGCGAGGGTGGGTAGGCCGCTCTGAGAGCGAGGGTGGGTAGGCCGCACTGAGAGTGAGGGTGGGTAGGCCGCCCTGAGAGTGAGGGTGGGTAGGCCGCCCTGAGAGTGAGGGTGGGTAGGCCGCTCTGAGAGTGAGGGTGGGTAGGCCCCCCTGAGAGTGAGGGTGGGTAGGCCGCCCTGAGAGTGAGGGTGGGTAGGCCGCCCTGAGAGTGAGGGTGGGTAGGCCGCTCTGAGAGCGAGGGTGGGTAGGCCGCCCTGAGAGTGAGGGTGGGTAGGCCCTCCTGGGTGTGAGGGTGGGTAGGCCGCCCTGAGAGTGAGGGTGGGTAGGCCGCTCTGAGAGTGAGGGTGGGTAGGCCCCCCTGAGACCGAGGGTGGGTAGGCCGCCCTGAGACCGAGGGTGGGTAGGCCCCCCTGGGTGTGAGGGTGGGTAGGCCGTCCTGAGAGTGAGGGTGGGTAGGCCCCCCTGAGAGTGAGGGTGGGTAGGCCGCTCTGAGAGTGAGGGTGGGTAGGCCGCCCTGAGAGTGAGGGTGGGTAGGCCGCTCTGAGAGTGAGGGTGGGTAGGCCGTCCTGAGAGTGAGGGTGGGTAGGCCATCCTGAGAGTGAGGGTGGGTAGGCCGCCCTGAGAGTGAGGGTGGGTAGGCCGCTCTGAGAGTGAGGGTGGGTAGGCCGCACTGAGAGTGAGGGTGGGTAGGCCGCCCTGAGAGTGAGGGTGGGTAGGCCGCTCTGAGAGTGAGGGTGGGTAGGCCGCTCTGAGAGTGAGGGTGGGTAGGCCCCCCTGAGAGTGAGGGTGGGTAGGCCGCTCTGAGAGTGAGGGTGGGTAGGCCGCCCTGAGAGTGAGGGTGGGTAGGCCGCTCTGAGAGTGAGGGTGTGTAGGCCCCCCTGAGAGTGAGGGTGGGTAGGCCGCCCTGAGAGTGAGGGTGGGTAGGCCGCTCTGAGAGTGAGGGTGGGTAGGCCGCTCTGAGAGTGAGGGTGGGTAGGCCGCCCTGAGAGTGAGGGTGGGTAGGCCGCTCTGAGAGTGAGGGTGGGTAGGCCGCCCTGAGAGTGAGGGTGGGTAGGCCGCTCTGAGAGTGAGGGTGGGTAGGCCCCCCTGAGAGTGAGGGTGGGTAGGCCGCTCTGAGAGTGAGGGTGGGTAGGCCGCCCTGAGAGTGAGGGTGGGTAGGCCGCTCTGAGAGTGAGGGTGGGTAGGCCGCTCTGAGAGTGAGGGTGGGTAGGCCGCCCTGAGAGTGAGGGTGGGTAGGCCGCTCTGAGAGTGAGGGTGGGTAGGCCCCCCTGAGAGTGAGGGTGGGTAGGCCGTCCTGGGTGTGAGGGTGGGTAGGCCGCCCTGAGAGTGAGGGTGGGTAGGCCGCCCTGAGAGCGAGGGTGGGTAGGCCCTCCTGGGTGTGAGGGTGGGTAGGCCGCCCTGAGAGTGAGGGTGGGTAGGCCGCTCTGAGAGTGAGGGTGGGTAGGCCGCTCTGAGAGTGAGGGTGGGTAGGCCCCCCTGAGACCGAGGGTGGGTAGGCCGCCCTGAGACCGAGGGTGGGTAGGCCCCCCTGGGTGTGAGGGTGGGTAGGCCGTCCTGAGAGTGAGGGTGGGTAGGCCGCTCTGAGAGTGAGGGTGGGTAGGCCGCCCTGAGAGTGAGGGTGGGTAGGCCGCTCTGAGAGTGAGGGTGGGTAGGCCCCCCTGAGAGTGAGGGTGGGTAGGCCATCCTGAGAGTGAGGGTGGGTAGGCCCCCCTGAGAGTGATGGTGGGTAGGCCGCTCTGAGAGTGAGGGTGGGTAGGCCATCCTGAGAGTGAGGGTGGGTAGGCCGCCCTGAGAGTGAGGGTGGGTAGGCCGCCCTGAGAGTGAGGGTGGGTAGGCCGCTCTGAGGCCGAGGGTGGGTAGGCCCCCCTGAGACCGAGGGTGGGTAGGCCCCCCTGAGACCGAGGGTGGGTAGGCCGCTCTGAGGCCGAGGGTGGGTGAACTGGTTGACTGGTGGAGTTTGGATTCTGGTTTTACTGCCCCTTTCTCCTGTAAACCGCTGTTCGTTGTTAACTGTTTGATTATAATTCGTACTGTTTAATAAAATCACAAAACACAATGAAACAGGAGGGTCAGGGATTCTGAGGGAGTTGGTCAGTGGCAAGGGTCTGAGCTCCAGGGAGAGACTGGGGCTGTTTTCCCCGGAGCGTCGGAGGCTGAGGGGGTGACCTTATAGAGGGTTATAACATCATGGGGGGGGGGGGACATGGAGAGGGTAAATAGACAAGGTCTTTTCCCCTGGGGTGGGGGGAGACTGAGGGGGTGACCTTATAGAGGTTTATAACATCATGGGGGGGGGGACATGGAGAGGGTAAATAGACAAGGTCTTTTCCCCCTGGGGGGGTGGGAGAGACTGAGGGGGTGACCTTATAGAGGTTTATAACATCATGGGGGGGGGACATGGAGAGGGTAAATAGACAAGGTCTTTTCCCCCTGGGGTGGGGGGAGACTGAGGGGGTGACCTTATAGAGGTTTATAACATCATGGGGGGGGGACATGGAGAGGGTAAATAGACAAGGTCTTTTCCCCCTGGGGTGGGGGGGGACTGAGGGGGTGACCTTATAGAGGTTTATAACATCATGGGGGGGGGACATGGAGAGGGTAAATAGACAAGGTCTTTTCCCCCTGGGGTGGGGGAGACTGAGGGGGTGACCTTATAGAGGTTTATAACATCATGGGGGGGGGACATGGAGAGGGTAAATAGACAAGGTCTTTTCCCCCTGGGGTGGGGGGAGACTGAGGGGGTGACCTTATAGAGGTTTATAACATCACGGGGGGGGGACATGGAGAGGGTAAATAGACAAGGTCTTTTCCCCCTGGGGTGGGGGAGAGACTGAGGGGGTGACCTTATAGAGGTTTATAACATCATGGGGGGGGGGGGGACATGGAGAGGGTAAATAGACAAGGTCTTTTCCCCCTGGGGGGGTGGGGGAGACTGAGGGGGTGACCTTATAGAGGTTTATAACATCATGGGGGGGGGGGGGACATGGAGAGGGTAAATAGACAAGGTCTTTTCCCCCTGGGATGGGGGGAGACTGAGGGGGTGACCTTATAGAGGTTTATAACATCATGGGGGGGGGGGGACATGGAGAGGGTAAATAAACAAGGTCTTTTCCCCCCTGGGGTGGGGGGAGACTGAGGGGGTGACCTTATAGAGGTTTATAACATCATGGGGGGGGGACATGGAGAGGGTAAATAGACAAGGTCTTTTCCCCCTGGGGTGGGGGGAGACTGAGGGGGTGACCTTATAGAGGTTTATAACATCATGGGGGGGGGACATGGAGAGGGTAAATAGACAAGGTCTTTTCCCCCTGGGGTGGGGGGGGACTGAGGGGGTGACCTTATAGAGGTTTATAACATCATGGGGGGGGGGGGTGGACATGGAGAGGGTAAATAGACAAGGTCTTTTCCCCCTGGGGTGGGGGAGTCCAGAACTAGAGGGGCATAGGTTTAGGGTGAGAGGGGAAAGATATAAAAGAGACCTAAGGGGCAACTTTTACCCCCAGAGGGTGGTACGTGTATGGAATGAGCTGCCAGAGGATGTGGTGGGGGCTGGGACAATAGCAACATTTAAGAGGCATTTAGATGGGGATATGGATACGAAGGGTTTGGGGGGGATAGGGGCAGGTGGGACTAGATTGGGTTGGGATATCTGGGTCAGCACGGACGGGGTTGGGCCGAAGGGTCAGTTTCCGAGCGGTACATCTCCATGTCAGAAATGAAGGGTGACCTGGTGACAGGAGACTGCGACCTTGGAGCTGTTTCGACTTCCTTTCACCCACACTCTGTGCCTCTCTTGGTGAAGCCCAGCCTTCCTCCTCACAGTTTTGATCGGCCTGGCCACCTTCGGAGAATTCTGGTCACATCCCTCTGCTCCTGTGTTCCCTCTGGGTTGAATTTCCGCGAATTTGGGATAAGCAAGGGTCCCCAGTGCCGGTCCACAGGGAGTACGCTGCTCCCATCTTGGCTCTGGTCTCGAGAATTATTGCCCGTCTGAGCCTACCCTGTGTTTCCTAACTTTCCGACAACTTCCCATCCACGGTGCCAACGGCCCATTGATCCCAGACATTTTCAATTTGCTAAGCCGTCTGCCGTTGGTGGCCGCCATTTTGGAACGTTGCGGAAGTGTCTCGGCCCGGTCTCTCGGCCTGGCGTGGACGTGTCTCTCCCTGGTCTCTCTCGGCCTGGTGTGGACGTGTCTCTCCCTGGTCTCTCTCGGCCTGGTGTGGACGTGTCTCTCCCTGGTCTCTCTCGGCCTGGTGTGGACGTGACTCTCCCCGGTCTCTCTCGGCCTGGTGTGGACGTGTCTCTCCCTGGTCTCTCTCGGCCTGGTGTGGACGTGTCTCTCCCTGGTCTCTCGGCCTGGTGTGGACGTGTCTCTCCCTGGTCTCTCTCGGCCTGGTGTGGAAGTGTCTCTCCCCGGTCTCTCTCGGCCTGGTGTGGACGTGTCTCTCCCAGGTCTCTCTCGGCCTGGTGTGCACGTGTCTCTCCCTGGTCTCTCTCGGCCTGGTGTGGACGTGTCTCTCCCTGGTCTCTCTCGGCCTGGTGTGGACGTGTCTCTCCCTGGTCTCTCTCGGCCTGGTGTGGACGTGTCTCTCCCTGGTCTCTCTCGGCCTGGTGTGGACGTGTCTCTCCCTGGTCTCTCTCGGCCCGGTGTGGACGTGTCTCTCCCTGGTCTCTCTCGGCCTAGTGTGGACGTGTCTCTCCCTGGTCTCTCTCGGCCTGGTGTGGACGTGTCTCTCCCTGGTCTCTCGGCCTGGTGTGGACGTGTCTCTCCCTGGTCTCTCTCGGCCTGGTGTGGACGTGTCTCTCCCAGGTCTCTCTCGGCCTGGTGTGGACGTGTCTCTCCCCGGTCTCTCTCGGCCTGGTGTGGACGTGTCTCTCCCCGGTCTCTCTCGGCCTGGTGTGGACGTGTCTCTCCCTGGTCTCTCTCAGCCTGGTGTGGACGTGTCTCTCCCTGGTCTCTCTCGGCCTGGTGTGGACGTGTCTCTCCCTGGTCTCTCGGCCTGGTGTGGACGTGTCTCTCCCTGGTCTCTCTCGGCCCGGTGTGGACGTGTCTCTCCCTGGTCTCACAGCCTGGTGTGGACGTGTATCTCTATGGTCTCTCGGCCTGGTGTGGACGTGTCTCTCCCTGGTCTCTCTCGGCCTGGTGTGGACGTGTCTCTCTCTGGTCTCTCGGCCTGGTGCGGACGTGTCTCTCCCTGGTCTCTCTCGGCCTGGTGTGGACGTGTCTCTCCCCGGTCTCTCTCGGCCTGGTGTGGACGTGTCTCTCCCTGGTCTCTCTCGGCCTGGTGTGGACGTGTCTCTCCCTGGTCTCTCTCGGCCTGGTGTGGACGTGTCTCTCTCTGGTCTCTCGGCCTGGTGTGGACGTGTCTCTCCCTGGTCTCTCTCGGCCTGGTGTGGACGTGTCTCTCCCCGGTCTCTCTCGGCCTGGTGTGGAATTGTCTCTCCCTGGTCTATCGGCCTGGTGTGGACGTGTCTCTCCCTGGTCTCTCTCGGCCTGGTGTGGACGTGTCTCTCCCTGGTCTCTCTCGGCCTGGTGTGGAAGTGTCTCTCCCTGGTCTATCGGCCTGGTGTGGACGTGTCTCTCCCTGGTCTCTCTCGGCCTGGTGTGGACGTGTCTCTCCCTGGTCTCTCTCGGCCCGGTGTGGACGTGTCTCTCCCTGGTCTCTCTCGGCCTAGTGTGGACGTGTCTCTCCCTGGTCTCTCTCGGCCTGGTGTGGACGTGTCTCTCCCTGGTCTCTCGGCCTGGTGTGGAGGTGTCTCTCCCTGGTCTCTCTCGGCCTGGTGTGGACGTGTCTCTCTCTGGTCTCTCTCGGCCTGGTGTGGACGTGTCTCTCCCCGGTCTCTCTCGGCCTGGTGTGGACGTGTCTCTCCCCGGTCTCTCTCGGCCTGGTGTGGACGTGTCTCTCCCTGGTCTCTCTCAGCCTGGTGTGGACGTGTCTCTCCCTGGTCTCTCTCGGCCTGGTGTGGACGTGTCTCTCCCTGGTCTCTCGGCCTGGTGTGGACGTGTCTCTCCCTGGTCTCTCTCGGCCTGGTGTGGACGTGTCTCTCCCTGGTCTCTCTCGGCCTGGTGTGGACGTGTCTCTCCCTGGTCTCTCTCGGCCTGGTGTGGACGTGTCTCTCCCTGGTCTCACAGCCTGGTGTGGACGTGTATCTCTATGGTCTCTCGGCCTGGTGTGGACGTGTCTCTCCCTGGTCTCTCTCGGCCTGGTGTGGACGTGTCTCTCGGCCTGGTGCGGACGTGTCTCTCCCCGGTCTCTTGGCCTGGTGTGGACGTGTCTCTCCCCGGTCTCTCTCGGCCTGGTGTGGACGTGTCTCTCCCTGGTCTCTCTCGGCCTGGTGTGGACGTGTCTCTCCCAGGTCTCTCTCGGCCTGGTGTGGACGTGTCTCTCCCCGGTCTCTCTCGGCCTGGTGTGGACGTGTCTCTCCCCGGTCTCTCTCGGCCTGGTGTGGACGTGTCTCTCCCTGGTCTCTCTCAGCCTGGTGTGGACGTGTCTCTCCCTGGTCTCTCTCGGCCTGGTGTGGACGTGTCTCTCCCTGGTCTCTCGGCCTGGTGTGGACGTGTCTCTCCCTGGTCTCTCTCGGCCCGGTGTGGACGTGTCTCTCCCTGGTCTCACAGCCTGGTGTGGACGTGTATCTCTATGGTCTCTCGGCCTGGTGTGGACGTGTCTCTCCCTGGTCTCTCTCGGCCTGGTGTGGACGTGTCTCTCCCTGGTCTCTCGGCCTGGTGTGGACGTGTCTCTCCCTGGTCTCTCTCGGCCTGGTGTGGACGTGTCTCTCCCTGGTCTCTCTCGGCCTGGTGTGGACGTGTCTCTCCCTGGTCTCTCTCGGCCTGGTGTGGACGTGTCGCTCCCTGGTCTCACAGCCTGGTGTGGACGTGTATCTCTATGGTCTCTCGGCCTGGTGTGGACGTGTCTCTCCCTGGTCTCTCTCGGCCTGGTGTGGACGTGTCTCTCCCTGGTCTCTCTCGGCCTGGTGTGGACGTGTCTCTCCCAGGTCTCTCTCGGCCTGGTGTGGACGTGTCTCTCCCCGGTCTCTCTCGGCCTGGTGTGGACGTGTCTCTCCCCGGTCTCTCTCGGCCTGGTGTGGACGTGTCTCTCCCTGGTCTCTCTCGGCCTGGTGTGGACGTGTCTCTCCCTGGTCTCTCTCGGCCCGGTGTGGACGTGTCTCTCCCTGGTCTCACAGCCTGGTGTGGACGTGTATCTCTATGGTCTCTCGGCCTGGTGTGGACGTGTCTCTCCCTGGTCTCTCTCGGCCTGGTGTGGAAGTGTCTCTCCCCGGTCTCTCTCGGCCCGGTGTGGACGTGTCTCTCCCTGGTCTCTCTCGGCCTGGTGTGGACGTGTCTCTCTCTGGTCTCTCGGCCTGGTGTGGACGTGTCTCTCCCCGGTCTCTCTCGGCCTGGTGTGGAATTGTCTCTCCCTGGTCTATCGGCCTGGTGTGGACGTGTCTCTCCCTGGTCTCTCTCGGCCTGGTGTGGACGTGTCTCTCCCTGGTCTCTCTCGGCCTGGTGTGGAAGTGTCTCTCCCTGGTCTATCGGCCTGGTGTGGACGTGTCTCTCCCTGGTCTCTCTCGGCCTGGTGTGGACGTGTCTCTCCCTGGTCTCTCTCGGCCCGGTGTGGACGTGTCTCTCCCTGGTCTCTCTCGGCCTAGTGTGGACGTGTCTCTCCCTGGTCTCTCTCGGCCTGGTGTGGACGTGTCTCTCCCTGGTCTCTCGGCCTGGTGTGGACGTGTCTCTCCCTGGTCTCTCTCGGCCTGGTGTGGACGTGTCTCTCTCTGGTCTCTCTCGGCCTGGTGTGGACGTGTCTCTCCCCGGTCTCTCTCGGCCTGGTGTGGAAGTGTCTCTCCCCGGTCTCTCTCGGCCTGGTGTGGACGTGTCTCTCCCTGGTCTCTCTCAGCCTGGTGTGGACGTGTCTCTCCCTGGTCTCTCTCGGCCTGGTGTGGACGTGTCTCTCCCTGGTCTCTCGGCCTGGTGTGGACGTGTCTCTCCCTGGTCTCTCTCGGCCTGGTGTGGACGTGTCTCTCCCTGGTCTCTCTCGGCCTGGTGTGGACGTGTCTCTCCCTGGTCTCTCTCGGCCTGGTGTGGACGTGTCTCTCCCTGGTCTCACAGCCTGGTGTGGACGTGTATCTCTATGGTCTCTCGGCCTGGTGTGGACGTGTCTCTCCCTGGTCTCTCTCGGCCTGGTGTGGACGTGTCTCTCTCTGGTCTCTCGGCCTGGTGCGGACGTGTCTCTCCCCGGTCTCTCGGCCTGGTGTGGCGTGTCTCTCCCCGGTCTCTCTCGGCCTGGTGTGGACGTGTCTCTCCCTGGTCTCTCTCGGCCTGGTGTGGACGTGTCTCTCCCTGGTCTCTCGGCCTGGTGTGGACGTGTCTCTCCCTGGTTTCTCTCGGCCTGGTGTGGAAGTGTCTCTCCCCGGTCTCTCTCGGCCCGGTGTGGACGTGTCTCTCCCTGATCTCTCTCGGCCTGGTGTGGACGTGTCTCTCTCTGGTCTCTCGGCCTGGTGTGGACGTGTCTCTCCCTGGTCTCTCGGCCTGGTGTGGACGTGTCTCTCCCTGGTCTCTCTCGGCCTGGTGTGGACGTGTCTCTCCCTGGTCTCTCTCGGCCTGGTGTGGACGTGTCTCTCTCTGGTCTCTCGGCCTGGTGTGGACGTGTCTCTCCCTGGTCTCTCTCGGCCTGGTGTGGACGTGTCTCTCCCTGGTCTCTCTCGGCCTGGTGTGGAATTGTCTCTCCCTGGTCTATCGGCCTGGTGTGGACGTGTCTCTCCCTGGTCTCTCTCGGCCTGGTGTGGACGTGTCTCTCCCTGGTCTCTCTCGGCCTGGTGTGGAAGTGTCTCTCCCTGGTCTATCGGCCTGGTGTGGACGTGTCTCTCCCTGGTCTCTCTCGGCCTGGTGTGGACGTGTCTCTCCCCGGTCTCTCTCGGCCTGGTGTGGACGTGTCTCTCCCCGGTCTCTCGGCCTGGTGTGGACGTGTCTCTCCCCAGTCTCTCGGCCTGGTGTGGACGTGTCTCTCCCTGGTCTCTCTCGGCCTGGTGTGGACGTGTCTCTCCCCGGTCTCTCTCGGCCTGGTGTGGATGTGTCTCTCCCTGGTCTCTCTCGGCCTGGTGTGGACGTGTCTCTCCCTGGTCTCTCGGCCTGGTGTGGACATGTCTCTCCCCGGTCTCTCTCGGCCTGGTGTGGACGTGTCTCTCCCTGGTCTCTCTCGGACTGGTGGGAACGTGTCTCTCTCTGGTCTCTCGGCCTGGTGTGGACGTGTCTCTCCCTGGTCTCTCTCGGCCTGGTGTGGACATGTCTCTCTCTGGTCTCTCGGCCTGGTGTGGACGTGTCTCTCCCTGGTCTCTCTCGGCCTGGTGTGGACGTGTCTCTCCCCGGTCTCTCTCAGCCCGGTGTGGACGTGTCTCTCCCTGGTCTCTCTCGGCCTGGTGTGGACGTGTCTCTCCCCGGTCTCTCTCGGCCTGGTGTGGACGTGTCTCTCCCCGGTCTCTCTCGGCCTGGTGTGGACGTGTCTCTCCCTGGTCTCTCTCGGCCTGGTGTAGACGTGTCTCTCCCTGGTCTCTCGGCCTGGTGTGGACGTGTCTCTCCCCGGTCTCTCTCGGCCTGGTGTGGACGTGTCCCTCCCCGGTCTCTCGGCCTGGTGTGGACGTGTCTCTCTCTGGTCTCTCGGCCTGGTGTGGACGTGTCTCTCCCTGGTCTCTCGGCCTGGTGTGGACGTGTCTCTCCCCGGTCTCACGGCCTGGTGTGGACGTGTCTTTCCCTGGTCTCTCTCGGCCTGGTGTGGACGTGTCTCTCCCTGGTCTCTCGGCCTGGTGTGGAACTGTCTCTCCCTGGTCTCTCGGCCTGGTGTGGAAGTGTCTCTCCCTGGTCTCTCTCGGCCTGGTGTGGACGTGTCCCTCCCCGGTCTCACGGCCTGGTGTGGACGTGTCTCTCCCTGGTCTCTCGGCCTGGTGTGGATGTGTCTCTCCCTGGTCTCTCGGCCTGGTGTGGACATGTCTCTCTATGGTCTCTCGGCCTGGCGTGGACGTGTCTCTCCCCGGTCTCTCGGCCTGGTGTGGACGTGTCTCTCCCTGGTCTCTCTCGGCCTGGTGTGGACGTGTCTCTCCCTGGTCTCTCTCGGCCTGGTGTGGACGTGTCTCTCTCTGGTCTCTCGGCCTGGTGTGGACGTGTCTCTCCCTGGTCTCTCTCGGCCTGGTGTGGACGTGTCTCTCTCTGGTCTCTCGGCCTGGTGTGGACGTATCTCTCCCCGGTCTCTCTCGGCCTGGTGTGGACGTGTCTCTCCCCGGTCTCTCTCGGCCTGGTGTGGACGTGTCTCTCCCCGGTCTCTCTCTGCCTGGTGTGGACGTGTCTCTCCCTGGTCTCTCTCGGCCTGGTGTGGACGTGTCTCTCCCTGGTCTCTTGGCCTGGTGTGGACGTGTCTCTCCCCGGTCTCTCTCGGCCTGGTGTGGACGTGTCCCTCCCCGGTCTCTCGGCCTGGTGTGGACGTGTCTCTCTCTGGTCTCTCGGCCTGGTGTGGACGTGTCTCTCCCTGGTCTCTCGGCCTGGTGTGGACGTGTCTCTCCCCGGTCTCACGGCCTGGTGTGGACGTGTCTCTCCCTGGTCTCTCTCGGCCTGGTGTGGACGTGTCTCTCCCTGGTCTCTCGGCCTGGTGTGGAAGTGTCTCTCCCTGGTCTCTCGGCCTGGTGTGGAAGTGTCTCTCCCTGGTCTCTCTCGGCCTGGTGTGGACGTGTCCCTCCCCGGTCTCACGGCCTGGTGTGGACGTGTCTCTCCCTGGTCTCTCGGCCTGGTGTGGACGTGTCTCTCCCTGGTCTGTCGGCCTGGTGTGGACATGTCTCTCTATGGTCTCTCGGCCTGGCGTGGACGTGTCTCTCCCCGGTCTCTCGGCCTGGTGTGGACGTGTCTCTCCCTGGTCTCTCTCGGCCTGGTGTGGACGTGTCTCTCCCCGGTCTCTCTCGGCCTGGTGTGGACGTGTCTCTCTCTGGTCTCTCGGCCTGGTGTGGACGTGTCTCTCCCAGGTCTCTCTCGGCCTGGTGTGGACGTGTCTCTCCCCGGTCTCTCTCGGCCTGGTGTGGACGTGTCTCTCCCTGGTCTCTCTCGGCCTGGTGTGGACGTGTCTCTCCCTGGTCTCTCTCGGCCTGGTGTGGACGTGTCTCTCCCTGGTCTCACAGCCTGGTGTGGACGTGTCTCTCCCTGGTCTCTCGGCCTGGTGTGGACGTGTCTCTCCCTGGTCTCTCTCGGCCTGGTGTGGACGTGTCTCTCCCCGGTCTCTCTCGGCCTGGTGTGGACGTGTCTCTCCCCGGTCTCTCTCGGCCTGGTGTGGACATGTCTCTCTCTGGTCTCTCGGCCTGGTGTGGACGTGTCTCTCCCCGGTCTCTCGGCCTGGTGTGGACGTGTCTCTCCCTGGTCTCTCTCGGCCTGGTGTGGACGTGTCTCTCTCTGGTCTCTCGGCCTGGTGTGGACGTGTCTCTCCCAGGTCTCTCTCGGCCTGGTGTGGACGTGTCTCTCCCCGGTCTCTCTCGGCCTGGTGTGGACGTGTCTCTCCCTGGTCTCTCTCGGCCTGGTGTGGACGTGTCTCTCCCTGGTCTCTCTCGGCCTGGTGTGGACGTGTCTCTCCCTGGTCTCACAGCCTGGTGTGGACGTGTCTCTCCCTGGTCTCTCAGCCTGGTGTGGACGTGTCTCTCCCTGGTCTCTCGGCCTGGTGTGGACGTGTCTCTCCCTGGTCTCTCTCGGCCTGGTGTGGACGTGTCTCTCCCTGGTCTCTCTCGGCCTGGTGTGGACGTGTCTCTCCCCGGTCTCTCTCGGCCTGGTGTGGACGTGTCTCTCCCCGGTCTCTCTCGGCCTGGTGTGGACGTGTCTCTCCCCGGTCTCTCTCGGCCTAGTGTGGACGTGTCTCTCCCTGGTCTCTCGGCCTGGTGTGGACGTGTCTCTCCCTGGTCTCTCTCGGCCTGGTGTGGACGTGTCTCTCCCCGGTCTCTCGGCCTGGTGTGGACGTGTCCCTCCCCGGTCTCACGGCCTGGTGTGGACGTGTCTCTCCCTGGTCTCTCGGCCTGGTGTGGACGTGTCTCTCCCCGGTCTCTCTCGGCCTGGTGTGGACGTGTCTCTCCCCGGTCTCTCGGCCTGGTGTGGACGTGTCTCTCCCCGGTCTCTCTCGGCCTGGTGTGGACGTGTCTCTCCCCGGTCTCTCGGCCTGGTGTGGACGTGTCTCTCCCCGGTCTCTCGGCCTGGTGTGGACGTGTCTCTCCCTGGTCTCTCGGCCTGGTGTGGACGTGTCTCTCCCCGGTCTCTCGGCCTGGTGTGGACGTGTCTCTCCCTGGTCTCTCGGCCTGGTGTGGACGTGTCTCTCCCTGGTCTCTCGGCCTGGTGTGGACGTGTCTCTCCCTGGTCTCTCGGCCTGGTGTGGACGTGTCTCTCCTCTCTCGGCCTGGTGTGGACGTGTCTCTCCCTGTTCTCTCGGCCTGGTGTGGACGTGTCTTTCCTCTCTCGGCCTGGTGTGGATGTGTCTCTCCCCGGTCTCTCTCGGCCTGGTGTGGACGTGTCTCTCCCTGGTCTCTCGGCCTGGTGTGGACGTGTCTCTCCCTGTTCTCTCTCGGCCTGGTGTGGACGTGTCTCTCCCTGGTCTCTCTCGGCCTGGTGTGGACGTGTCTCTCAGGAGCAGAAGCTTCCACTGCTAGCGCCTTGGCCCAGGTCCAGTGGTTAATGAGGCAGGTCTGAGTTCAGCTTCCTCTGCGTCCTGTCAGCCACCCCCTCCTGCTCCCACAAACGCACACAGCCCATCCCCCCCCCCCCCACCATCTCTCTCTCTCTGCGTGAGTCAGCTTGGGCTGTGTTATGACAAGCTCTGAGACAACAGAAACTTCCTCTGTGCTCCAACTCAATGAGGAAGAGGTGCAGGGGAAGGAGCCCTGGAGACTCGGGACCCAGCCTCTCTCCTGCTGTGACACAGAACATCCTCGCTGTCTGTCTCTCTCTCTCTCTCTCTGCCGACCTCTCTGACCACCCCACCCCGGCTCTCCCTCGGTCACTGGGGGCACCAATGGGCACTCTGACTCTCACCCCGGTCGGCCTGACAGTTTTCGCCAGTGAGTATCCCCCAGTCGGGGTCAAATTATTGCAGACTCACTGACTGCGGATTTGAGAGGGGCTGGAGGGAGTTACAGGGATAGGGAGGGGGGTGGAGGGGGTTAGAGGGATAGGGAGGGGCTGGAGGGGGGTTACAGAGATAGGGAGGGGGGTGTAGGGGGTTACAGGGATAGGGAGGGGGTGTAGAGGGGTTACAGAGATAGGGAGGGGGGTGTAGGGGGTTACAGGGATAGGGAGGGGGTGTAGGGGGGTTACAGAGATAGGGAGGGGGTGTAGGGG
This sequence comes from Chiloscyllium punctatum, assembly GCF_047496795.1. NCBI lineage: Eukaryota > Metazoa > Chordata > Chondrichthyes > Orectolobiformes > Hemiscylliidae > Chiloscyllium > Chiloscyllium punctatum. The sequence goes on along the minus strand of NC_092785.1, from coordinate 3,108,104 downwards.
GTTACAGAGATAGAGAGGGGGTGTAGGGGGTTACAGAGACAGGGAGGGGGTGTAGGGGGTTACAGAGATAGGGAGGGGGTATAGGGGGGTTACAGAGATGGGGAGGGTGTGTAGGGGGTTACAGAGATAGGGAGGGGGTGTAGGGGGTTACAGAGATAGGGAGGGGCTGGAGGGGGTTACAGAGATAGGGAGGGGGTGTAGGGGGTTACAGAGATAGGGAGAGGGGTGGAGGGGGGTTACAGAGATAGGGAGGGGGTGTAGGGGGTTACAGAGATAGGGAGGGGGTGTAGGGGGTTACAGAGATAGGGAGGGGATGTAGGGGGTTACAGAGATAGGGAGGGGGTGTAGGGGGGTTACAGAGATAGGGAGGGGGTGTAGGGGGTTACAGAGATAGGGAGGGGGGTGTAGGGGGTTACAGAGATAGGGAGGGGGTGTAGGGAGTTACAGAGATAGGGAGGGGGTGTAGGGGGGTTACAGAGATAGGGAGGGGGTGTAGGGTGTTACAGAGATAGGGAGGGGGTGTAGGGGGTTACAGAGATAGGGAGGGGGTGTAGGGGGTTACAGAGATAGGGAGGGGGTGTAGGGGGTTACAGGGATAGGGAGGGGGTGTAGGGGGTTACAGGGATAGGGAGGGGGGTGTAGGGGGGTTACAGGGATAGGGAGGGGGTGTAGGGGGGTTACAGAGATAGGGAGGGTGTGTAGGGGGTTACAGAGATAGGGAGGGGGGTGTAGGGGGTTACAGGGATAGGGAGGGGGTGTAGGGGGGTTACAGAGATAGGGAGGGGGTGTAGGGGGGTACAGAGATAGGGAGGGGGTGTAGGGGGTTACAGAGATAGGGAGGGGGTTACAGAGATAGGGAGGGGGTGTAGGGGCAGGAGGACGTTAGAGAAAAAGGGTGGAGTGCACCCGCTAAAAGAGACTAAAGAGATAATAGGGGATTATACGTGGTTGAAGGAGGTTAATGTCCTGAGGGCGTGCTGCACTGTCGGATGGTCAGCGCTGAGGGAGCCCCGCACTGTGGGAGGGTCAGTGCTGAGGGAGCCCCACACTGTGGGAGGGTCAGTGCTGAGGGAGCCCCGCACTGTGGGAGGGTCAGTGCTGAGGGAGCCCCACACTGTGGGAGGGTCAGGGCTGAGGGAGCCCCGCACTGAGGGAGAGTCAGCGCCGAGGGAGCCCCGCACTGTGGGAGGGTCAGTGCTGAGGGAGCCCCACACTGTGGGAGAGTCAGTGCTGAGGGAGCCCCGCACTGTGGGAGGGTCAGTGCTGAGGGAGCCCCACACTGTGGGAGGGTCAGGGCTGAGGGAGCCCCGCACTGAGGGAGAGTCAGCGCCGAGGGAGCCCCGCACTGTGGGAGGGTCAGTGCTGAGGGAGCCCCGCACTGAGGGAGGGTCAGCGCCGAGGGAGCCCCGCACTGTGGGAGGGTCAGCGCCGAGGGAGCCCCGCACTGTGGGAGGGTCAGCGCCGAGGGAGCCCCGCACTGTGGGAGGGTCAGTGCTGAGGGAGCCCCGCACTGTGGGAGGGTCAGTGCTGAGGGAGCCCCGCACTGTGGGAGGGTCAGTGCTGAGGGAGCCCCGCACTGTGGGAGGGTCAGTGCTGAGGGAGCCCCGCACTGTGGGAGGGTCAGTGCTGAGGGAGCCCCGCACTGTGGGAGGGTCAGCGCCGAGGGAGCCCCGCACTGTGGGAGGGTCAGGGCCACAGCCAGGATGAAACGGGCCGTAGAAGTGTCTGTTTTGCATAACCTCTTGGTGGCCTACAAACCCACACTGCTCACAGAGAGCGAGGGATGTTGTGTGAAATACACTGTCGTGCAATTGATAGCAAATTCTAACCTCAGCTCGTAGCTGGAGGGGGAACTGTTGGCCACAAGAGGGAAGGCGCAGCGATTAGGGGTGCCAGCCTTCTGCAAAGTGGTGTCTTGAGGGGTTTGGAGTGCTCGGCACAGTTTGGGTCACCACAAACGGAAGCAAAAACAGAAGTTGCTTGAAAAACTCAGCAGGTCCGGCCACATCTGCGAGGAGAACTCAAGAGTTCACGTTTCGGGTCCAGTGAACCCTTCCCTTCCCCAGACAGGATGGTGGCAAGGGAAAGGTCGGGTGGCGGGGGGGGGGCTTTCTGCAGAAGGTACGGTGTGGGGGGAGGAGGTAACGAATAAGTGATAGGTGGGGAATGAGCCAGGAGAGACAGAGAGAGAGAGAGAGAGAGAGAGAGAGGTATAGAATCCCGCACTGTGGGAGGGTCAGTGCTGAGGGAACCCCGCGCTGTGGGAGGGTCAGTGCTGAGGGAGCCACGCACTGTGGGAGGGTCAGTGCTGAGGGAGCCCCGCACTGTGGGAGGGTCAGTGCTGAGGGAGCCCCGCACTGTGGGAGGGTCAGTGCTGAGGGAGCCCCACACTGTGGGAGGGTCAGTGCTGAGGGAGCCCCTCACTGTGGGAGGGTCAGTGCTGAGGGAGCCCCACACTGTGGGAGGGTCAGTGCTGAGGGAGCCCCACACTGTGGGAGGGTCAGGGCTGAGGGAGCCCCGCACTGTGGGAGGGTCAGTGCTGAGGGAGCCCCTCACTGTGGGAGGGTCAGTGCTGAGGGAGCCCCGCACTGTGGGAGGGTCAGTGCTGAGGGAGCCCCTCACTGTGGGAGGGTCAGTGCTGAGGGAGCCCCGCACTGTGGGAGGGTCAGTGCTGAGGGAGCCCCGCACTGTGGGAGGGTCAGTGCTGAGGGAGCCCCGCACTGTGGGAGGGTCAGTGCTGAGGGAGCCCCGCACTGTGGGAGGGTCAGTGCTGAGGGAGCCCCGCACTGTGGGAGGGTCAGTGCTGAGGGAGCCCCGCACTGTGGGAGGGTCAGTGCTGAGGGAGCCCCTCACTGTGGGAGGGTCAGTGCTGAGGGAGCCCCACACTGTGGGAGGGTCAGTGCTGAGGGAGCCCCACACTGTGGGAGGGTCAGTGCTGAGGGAGCCCCTCACTGTGGGAGGGTCAGTGCTGAGGGAGCCCCTCACTGTGGGAGGGTCAGGGCTGAGGGAGCCCCACACTGAGGTATTTGTCTCCGAGGGAGCTCCCAGGTGGGGAGGGGGATGGACGTGTAAGTGTAAAGAGGAGGCAGACGGACCCTGTTCGCTGGAAATTCCGAAACTCGCGAGGGTCCTCAGAGGGTCCCGCGATTGCTCTCTGACAAGGGGTCTGGACCAGGGGGGAGAAAGGATGGAGTCGAGAGATGGGGCGGGAGCAGGCTGCCCCAATGGGCCTACCCCATCTGAGGGAGGGGTCTTCCGCTCACCGAGGGAGAGTTGACTCCTGGGATGGCCGGGTGGAGGGGGGGGGGGGGGGGGGGGGGGGGCCGAGCTACGAAGCGAGATCTGATCGGGTTCGGGGGCGTAGAACGAGGAGTTTGGACACAGAGCTCAGGGTGTAAGTCGGGGACAGGGGATGGCGTTGGATGGTCAAGGTGCCGAGCGGGCTGGGATGGGCCGAATGGCCGAAGGCGGCTCTGATTCCTGCTGCGTCCGTGTGACCTCACAGTGGCCTGGGAATCGGTCTGGGCCGATCGTCGGAAGCAGGCCGTTGTGTCACGGCACACTGGGCACCGACCTGTGACGCCAACCTGAAGCCCATCTCGCCCACACTATTCCATTCGCGTCCATATGCCCACCCAGTGACCACTTCAATGCCCTTAAAGTTGGCGGGTCTACGACTGTGGCAGTGCGTTCCCCCCCCCCCCCCATCCCCCCCACCGCCCCCTCCTACACTCTGAGTAAAGAAACTACCTCTGATGACTGCTTTAAAGGCAGCACCGTGGCTCGGTGGTTAGCACCGCTGCCTCTTGGCACCAGGGACCCCGGGTTCGATTCTGGCCTCGGGTGACTGTGTGGAGTTTGCACATTCTCCCCCCACCCCCCACCCCTCTGCCCCCCCCCAGTGTCTGCGTGGGTTTCCTCAGGATGCTCCAGTTTCCTCCCACATTCCAAAGGCGTACAGGTTAAGGTGGATCAGCCGTGGGGAAATTGTCCCGTAGTGCCCAGGGATGTGCAGGTTAGGGTGGATTGGCTGTGGGGAAATTGTCCCGTAGTGCCCAGGGTTGTGCAGGTTAAGGTGGATTGGCCGTGGGGAAATTGTCCCGTAGTGCCCAGGGATGTGCAGGTTAGGGTGGATTGGCCGTGGGGAAATTGTCCCATAGTGCCCAGGGATGTACAGGTTAGGGTGGATTGGCCGTGGGGAAATTGTCCCGTAGTGTCCAGGGATGTACAGGTTAGGGTGGGATTGGCCGTGGGGAAATTGTCCCGTAGTGCCCAGGGATGTACAGGTTAGGGTGGATTGGCCGTGGGGAAATTGTCCCGTAGTGCCCAGGGTTGTACAGGTTAGGGTGGATTGGCCGTGGGGAAATTGTCCCGTAGTGCCCAGGGATGTGCAGGTTAGGGTGGATTGGCCATGGGAAAATTGTCCCGTAGTGTCCAGGGATGTGCAGGTTAGGGTGGATTGGCTGTGGGAACTTGTCACAGAGTGTTAGGTGCATTAGTCAGGGGTAAATGTAGCCTAGTAGGTTAGGGGAATGGGTCTGGGTGGGATATTCTTCAGTGGTGTGGACATATTGGGGCCAAATGACCAGTTTGCACACTGCAGGGAATCGAATCTCTATCTATCACCCCCTCAATTCAATGTCCCCTCGTGCTCGCTGTCCCCATTCTTGGAAAAAGGCTCTCCCTGTCCACCCTATGTAACCCTCTGATTATCTTATATGTCTCAATTAAATCACCTCTCAACTCTCTTCTCTCCGATGAAAGCAGCCTCAAATCCCTCGGCCTTTCCTGGTCAGACAATCCCTCCAGGCAAGATCCCCGTAAATCTCCTCTGAACATTCAGAAATAAAATCAGTTCGGACTTGCTGCTGCCACCAAGTGTGGGGGATGGAGGGAGAGAGCGTTGAATGCGGGAGTCAATGTGTCGATCAGGCGTGTGGGGGGGGGGGGGGGGGCGGGGGGGGGTGTGATGGTGCTCTGCTCTGTCCTGGATGGGGTCAGGCTTATTCAGTGTTTCAGAGCTGCACCCCCCCCCAATCAGGGAAAAGGAGGGAGTATTCCCTCACCTTCCTGAGTCAGGAGGTTGGAGGGGGGGGCGGAGGTTCCTCGCTGCAGGATTCCCAGCCTCTGACCCTGCTCTGGCAGCCACAGGATTGATATGGGGCTGGGTCCCAGTTTCTGCTCAATGGGAACCCCCAGGATGTTGATAGTGGGGGGGGAGGGGGGATTCAGTGATGGTAACACCATTGAACGTCAAGGGGGCGATGGTTAGATTCTCTCTCAATGGGAACCCCCAGGATGTTGATAGTGGGGGGGGGGAGGGGGGATTCAGTGACGGTAACACCATTGAACGTCAAGGGGGCGATGGTTAGATTCTCTCTCAATGGGAACCCCCAGGATGTTGATAGTGGTGGGGGGGAGGGGGGATTCAGTGACGGTAACACCATTGAACATCAAGGGGGCGATGGTTAGATTCTCTCTCAATGGGAACCCCCAGGATGTTGATAGTGGTGGGGGGGAGGGGGGATTCAGTGACGGTAACACCATTGAACATCAAGGGGGCGATGGTTAGATTCTCTCTCAATGGGAACCCCCAGGATGTTGATAGTGGGGGGGGAGGGGGATTCAGTGATGGTAACACCATTGAACGTCAAGGGGGCGATGGTTAGATTCTCTCTCAATGGGAACCCCCAGGATGTTGATAGTGGGGGGGAGGGGGGATTCAGTGACGGTAACACCATTGAACATCAAGGGGGCGATGGTTAGATTCTCTCTCAATGGGAACCCCCAGGATGTTGATAGTGGGGGGGAGGGGGATTCAGTGACGGTAACACCATTGAACATCAAGGGGGCGATGGTTAGATTCTCTCTCAATGGGAACCCCCAGGATGTTGATAGTGGGGGGGAGGGGGGATTCAGTGACGGTAACACCATTGAACATCAAGGGGGCGATGGTTAGATTCTCTCTCAATGGGAACCCCCAGGATGTTGATAGTGGGGGGGAGGGGGATTCAGTGACGGTAACACCATTGAACATCAAGGGGGCGATGGTTAGATTCTCTCTCAATGGGAACCCCCAGGATGTTGATATTGGGGGGGAGGGGGGATTCAGTGACGGTAACACCATTGAACGTCAAGGGGGCGATGGTTAGATTCTCTCTCAATGGGAACCCCCAGGATGTTGATAGTGGGGGGGAGGGGGATTCAGTGACGGTAACACCATTGAACATCAAGGGGGCGATGGTTAGATTCTCTCTCAATGGGAACCCCCAGGATGTTGATGGTGGGGGGAGGGGGGATTCAGTGATGGTAGCACCATTGAACATCAAGGGGGCGATGGTTAGATTCTCTCTCAATGGGAACCCCCAGGATGTTGATAGTGGGGCAGGGGGGGGATTCAGTGACGGTAACACCATTGAACGTCAAGGGGGCGATGGTTAGATTCTCTCTCAATGGGAACCCCCAGGATGTTGATAGTGGGGGGGAGGGGGGATTCAGTGACGGTAACACCATTGAACGTCAAGGGGGCGATGGTTAGATTCTCTCTCAATGGGAACCCCCAGGATGTTGATAGTGGGGGGGGAGGGGGATTCAGTGATGGTAACACCATTGAACGTCAAGGGGGCGATGGTTAGATTCTCTCTCAATGGGAACCCCCAGGATGTTGATAGTGGGGGGGAGGGGGATACAGTGATGGTAGCACCATTGAACGTCAAGGGGGCGAAGGTTAGATTCTCTCTCAATGGGAACCCCCAGGATGTTGATAGTGGGGGGGAGGGGGGATACAGTGATGGTAGCACCATTGAACGTCAAGGGGGCGAAGGTTAGATTCTCACTCAATGGGAACCCCCAGGATGTTGATAGTGGGGGGGAGGGGGATACAGTGATGGTGACACCATTGAGGGGGGTGATGGTTAGATACATCATCTCACATCTGTCTGGATCAGCTGTGCCCGAGTCTCCAGCTGGGTCTGTGTCCTGTGTAACTTGGGAAAAGCGTGACTTTTGACTGGAAGGAGAGGAATAGAAGTCGGGGGGTTGGGGGGGAGGGGGGGGAATGGGGGGGAAGAGAGCACGAGAGAGAGAGGAGTGAGAGAGAGAGAGATTGCAGTACGTGAAGCGAAGGTTGAAGTGGGAACGAGAGGGGAACAGCCTCGGTCCCCTGGCTTCCCAAAGCTTTCTCGGGGAAACTGTGAGGGGGTGACCTGGGACTTCAAACCCTGGGCTGGGAAGTAAAAAGGAATGGGAATACACGTCGCCTCAAGGAATGCAGGATAGCAGGGAGGGAGACAGACAAGATATTAACAGTGACCTCATTAACTCAGCGATCCCGGCACGAGAGCAGGACCTGTGAGTCAATGTGTGCTGGAGTTTCCACCCTCAGGGCGCAGATTTCTCAAGTATCTGTCTGCAATCCTCTGCTGACAATTACTCATCAGTCTTGAGGAGGATTGTGCAAAAGGTAGACTGAAATGCGGAAGGGCGCTCAAACCTGATGACACCTCAGAGATAATTAACGCTTTCTCAGCCCGGGTTTGTGACATTTTCCTGTTTGGCTGCGTCAGACATTCACCGGAATTGTCTGCGGTCTCCGACAGAACACTCTCCCTCGGCGCTGACCCTCCCACAGTGTGGGGCTCCCTCGGCGCTGACCCTCCCACAGTGTGGGGCTCCCACGGTGCTGACCCTCCCACAGTGCGGGGCTCCCTCGGCGCTGACCCTCCCACAGTGTGGGGCTCCCTCAGCGCTGACCCTCCCACAGTGTGGGGCTCCCTCAGCGCTGACCCTCCCACAGTGTGGGGCTCCCTCAGCACTGACCCTCCCACAGTGCGGGGCTCCCTCAGCACTGACCCTCCACAGTGCGGGGCTCCCTCAGCACTGACCCTCCCTCAGTGTGGGGCTCCCTCAGCACTGACCCTCCCACAGTGCGGGGCTCCCTCAGCGCTGACCCTCCCACAGTGCGGGGCTCCCTCGGCGCTGACCCTCCCACAGTGTGGGGCTCCCTCAGCGCTGACCCTCCCACAGTGTGGGGCTCCCTCGGCGCTGACCCTCCCACAGTGTGGGGCTCCCTCGGCACTGACCCTCCCACAGTGTGGGGCTCCCTCAGCGCTGACCCTCCCACAGTGTGGGGCTCCCTCGGCGCTGACCCTCCCACAGTGTGGGGCTCCCTCAGCACTGACCCTCCCACAGTGCGGGGCTCCCTCAGCGCTGACCCTCCCACAGTGCGGGGCTCCCTCAGCACTGACCCTCCCACAGTGTGGGGCTCCCTCAGCACTGACCCTCCCACAGTGTGGGGCTCCCTCAGCACTGACCCTCCCACAGTGCGGGGCTCCCTCAGCACTGACCCTCCCACAGTGTGGGGTTCCCTCGGCGCTGACCCTCCCACAGTGTGGGGCTCCCTCAGCACTGACCCTCCCACAGTGCGGGGCTCCCTCAGCGCTGACCCTCCCACAGTGCGGGGCTCCCTCAGCACTGACCCTCCCACAGTGTGGGGCTCCCTCAGCACTGACCCTCCCACAGTGTGGGGCTCCCTCAGCACTGACCCTCCCACAGTGCGGGGCTCCCTCAGCACTGACCCTCCCACAGTGTGGGGCTCCCTCAGCACTGACCCTCCCACAGTGCGGGGCTCCCTCAGCACTGACCCTCCCACAGTGAGGGGCTCCCTCAGCACTGACCCTCCCACAGTGCGGGGCTCCCTCAGCGCTGACCCTCCCACAGTGAGGGGCTCCCTCAGCACTGACCCTCCCACAGTGCAGGGCTCCCTCAGCACTGACCCTCCCACAGTGTGGGGCTCCCTCAGCACTGACCCTCCCACAGTGTGGGGCTCCCTCAGCACTGACCCTCCCTCAGTGCGGGGCTCCCTCAGCCCTGACCCTCCCACTGTGCAGGGCTCCCTCAGCGCTGACCCTCCCACAGTGCGGGGCTCCCTCAGCACTGACCCTCCCACAGTGCGGGGCTCCCTCTGCACTGACCCTCCCACAGTGTGGGGCTCCCTCAGCCCTGACCCTCCCACAGTGCGGGGCTCCCTCAGCCCTGACCCTCCCACTGTGCAGGGCTCCCTCAGCGCTGACCCTCCCACAGTGCGGGGCTCCCTCAGCACTGACCCTCCCACAGTGCGGGGCTCCCTCAGCCCTGACCCTCCCACTGTGCGGGGCTCCCTCAGCCCTGACCCTCCCTCAGTGTTGCTGTCTGTAATGACGAGTGTGTTATGTCTGGAATGAAGGGTGTGTTTGTGGGTGAGCTTGTTTGGCCACACGGCTGGATCATTATATACTTTTCAAATATGTTCTCCTGTCACCATGTGTGTATCTAAATATGTGTGTGTGTGTGTGTACTTGTGTGTTTGTGTGTGTGTGCTCTTGTGTGTGTGTCTGTGTGTGCCCTTGTGTGTTTTTGTGTGTGCACTTGTGTGGTTGTGTGTGTGTGCGTGTTTGTGTGTGTGTGTGTGTGTGTGTGTGTGTGTGTGGCCTTGTGTGTGTGTCTGTGTGTGCCCTTGTGCGTTTGTGTGTGTGTGTGTGCCCTTGTGTGCGTGTTTGTGTGTGTGTGTGTGTGTGTGTGTGTGTGTGTGTGGCCTAGTGTCTGTGTCTGTGTGTGCCCTTGTGCGTTTGTGTGTGTGTGTGTGCCCTTGTGTGTGTGTCTGTGTGTGTATGTGTGTCTGTGTGTGCCCTTGTGCGTGTGTCTGTGTGTGCCCTTGTGCGTTTGTGTGTGTGTCTATGTGTGCACTTGTGTGGTTGTGTGTGTGCGTGTATTTGTGTGTGTGTGTCTGTGTGCCTGTGAATGTGTATTGTTAGCTAGCTGGACTTGTGCTTGTACTCTGCATATACCCCAACA
>NC_092785.1:3073273-3075773 GCF_047496795.1 Chiloscyllium punctatum | reverse complement strand
ACTCAATCTCCCTCTCCAATCCCTCACTCACACAATCTCCCTCTCCAATCCCTCACTCACTCAATCTCCCTCTCCAATCCCTCACTCACTCAATCTCCCTCTCCAATCCCTCACTCCCTCAATCTCCCTCTCCAATCCCCCCTCACTCAATCTCCCTCTCCAATCCCTCACTCCCTCAATCTCCCTCTCCAATCCCTCACTCCCTCAATCTCCCTCTCCAATCCCTCACTCCCTCAATCTCCCTCCCCAATCCCTCACTTCCTCAATCTCCCTCTCCAAACCCTCACTCACTCAATCTCCCTCACAATCCCCTCACTCCCTCAATCTCCCTCTCCAATCCCTCACTCCCTCAATCTCCCTCTCCGATCCCTCACTCCCTCAATCTCCCTCTCCAATCCCTCACTCACTCAATCTCCCTCTCCGATCCCTCACTCACTCAATCTCCCTCTCCAATCCCCCACTCACTCAATCTCCCTCCCGAATCCCTCACTCCCTCAATCTCCCTCTCCAATCCCTCACTCCCTCAATCTCCCTCTCCAATCCCCCCTCACTGAATCTCCCTCTCCAATCCCTCACTCCCTCAATCTCCCTCTCCAATCCCCCACTCACTCAATCTCCCTCCCCAATCCCTCGCTCCCTCAATCTCCCTCTCCAATCCCCCACTCACTCAATCTCCCTCCCCAATCCCTCACTCCCTCAATCTCCCTCTCCAATCCCTCACTCACTCAATCTCCCTCTCCAATCCCCCACTCACTCAATCTCCCTCCCCAATCCCTCTCTCCCTCAATCGCCCTCTCCAATCCCTCACTCCCTCAATCTCCCTCCCCAATCCCTCACTCCCTCAATCTCCCTCTCCAATCCCTCACTCACTCAATCTCCCTCTCCAATCCCCCACTCACTCAATCTCCCTCCCCAATCCCTCACTCCCTCAATCTCCCTCTCCAATCCCCCACGCACTCAATCTCCCTCCCCAATCCCTCACTCCCTCAATCTCCCTCTCCAATCCCTCACTCCCTCAATCTCCCTCTCCAATCCCTCACTCACTAAATCTCCCTCCCCAATCCCTCATTAACACAATCTCCCTCTCCAATCCCTCACTCACTCAATCTCCCTCTCCAACCCCTCACTCCCTCAATCTCCCTCTCCAATCCCTCACCCACTCAATCTCCCTCTCCAATCCCTCACTCACTCAATCTCCCTCCCCAATCCCTCACTCCCTCAATCTCCCTCTCCAATCCCTCACTCCCTCAATCTCCCTCTCCAATCCCTCACTCCCTCAATCTCCCTCTCCAATCCCTCACTCACTCAATCTCCCTCTCCAATCCCAGACACACTCAATCTCCCTCTCCAATCCCTCACTCCCTCAATCTCCCTCTCCAATCCCTCACTCCCTCAATCTCCCTCTCCAATCCCTCACTCACTCAATCTCCCTCTCCAATCCCTCACACACTCAATCTCCCTCTCCAATCCCTCACTCCCTCAATCTCCCTCTCCAATCCCTCACTCCCTCAATCTCCCTCTCCAATCCCCCGCTAACTCAATCTCCCTCCCCAATCCATCACTCCCTCAATCTCCCTCTCCAATCCCTCACTCACTCAATCTCCCTCTCCAATCCCTCACTCACTCAATCTCCCTCCCCAATCCCTCACTCACTCAATCTCCCTGTCCAATCACTCACTCACTCAATCTCCCTCTGCGATCCCTCACTCCCTCAATCTCCCTCTCCAATCCCTCACTCCCTCAATCTCCCTCTCCGATCCCTCACTCACTCAATCTCCCTCTCCAATCCCTCATTAACACAATCTCCCTCTCCAACCCCTCACTCCCTCAATCTCCCTCTCCAATCCCTCACTCACTCAATCTCCCTCTCCAATCCCTCACTCCCTCAATCTCCCTCTCCAATCCCTCATTAACACAATCGCCCTCTCCAATCCCTCACTCACTCAATCTCCCTCTCCAATCCCTCACTCACTCAATCTCCCTCTCCAATGCCTCACTCACTCAATCTCCCTTTCCAATCCCTCACTCACTCAATCTCCCTCACAATCCCCTCACTCACTCAATCTCCCTCTCCAACTCCCCACTCCCACAATCTCCCTCTCCAATCCCTCACTCCCTCAATCTCCCTCTCCAATCCCTCACTCACTCAATCTCCCTCTCCAATCCCTCACTCACTCAATCTCCCTCTCCAATCCCTCACTCCCTCAATCTCCCTCCCCAATCCCTCACTCCCTCAATCTCCCTCTCCAATCCCTCACTCCCTCAATCTCCCTCCCCAATCCCTCACTCCCTCAATCTCCCTCTCCAATCCCCCACTCACTCAATCTCCCTCTCCAATCCCTCACACACTCACTCAATCTCCCTCTCCAATCCCTCACACACTCAATCTCCCTCTCCAATCACTCACTCACTCAATCTCCCTCGCCAATCCCTCACTCCCTCAATCTCCCTCTCCAATCCCTCACTCACTCAATCTCCCCTCTCCAATCCCTCACTCACT
>NC_092785.1:3045513-3073173 GCF_047496795.1 Chiloscyllium punctatum | reverse complement strand
ACTCGAAAGACTTTTTTTTTGAGTTCAGAGATTTAATCTCCTTTATAGAGGGGGTTAGATTCACCGCAACCACGTGATATATCTCCCAGATAGAGTCAGAGGCTTGTACACCACAGAAACAGACCCTTCGGCCCAACCTGTCCATGCTGTCCCAGATATCCTAACCTAATCTAGTCCCATTTGCCAGCACTCGGCCCATCTCCCTCTAAACCCTTCCTATTCATGCCCCCATCCACCTTTTCAATGCTGTCATTGTACCAGCCCCCACCACTTCCTCTGGCAGCTCATTCCATACACGTACCACCCTCTGGGTGAAAGAGTTGCCCCTTAGCTCCCTTTCCCCCCTCACCCTAAACCTATGCCCCTCTAGTTCTGGACTCCCCCACCCCAGGGGGAAAAGACTTTGTCTATTTATCCTATCCATGCCCCTCATGATTTTATAAACCTCTATAAGGTCACCCCTCAGCCTCCGACGCTCCGGGGAAAACAGCCCCAGCCTGTTCAGCCTCTCCCTGTAGCTCAGACCCTCCAACCCTGGCAACATCCTTGTAAATCTTTTCTGAACCCTTTCACGTTTCACAACATCTTTCCGATAGGAAGGAGACCAGAATTGCACACAATATTCCAACAGTGGCCTAACCAATGTCCTGTACAGCCGCAACATGACCTCCCAACTCCTGTACTCAATACTCTGACCGATAAAGGAAAGCATACCAAACGCTGCCTTCACTATCCTATCGACCTGCGACTCCACTTTCAAGGAGCTATGAACCTGCACTCCAAGGTCTCTTTGTCTATTTATCCTATCCATGCCCCTCACGATATTATCGACCTCTGACACTTCAGGGAAAAGACCATGCCAAATTGACTCTCGATGTATTAAAACTACGTGCCACTGGGTAAGAGTTGTCCGAGAGAATTCTCTGCTTCCGAAACCTTCCTTGGGTTTAGTGATGAGTGGCAAAGGATAGACTGTGGTCTGAGGTAACAGATGAGCAAGACGCACAATGACTGTTGATCAGGCATTATTCCAGGGACCTTAGGGAGCAGTACAAATCCAGCTGGTCCCTCTAAACGCTGGAGTCGAACTTAATCTGCAACTCTCAGTGTGCATCCGGTGAAAACCTGGAGCCAATGTTTTGGGAGCTTTAACAACTTCCCTCACACTGCAACATTCCCCACAACACCGTGTCCCAGACTCAGCCCAGGAGGTGAAGGACAGGATACCTCCAGTACACACGCGCCAACAGTATCCCACAGCACAGGAGGGGCCAAATGGCCTACCTCTGTTCCTACAGGGGGTGGGGTGGAGCTGATGGCCCAGTGGTACTATCGCTGGACTGTGAATGTCCTGGGGACTCCAGTTTGAATCTCGCCGCGGCAGATGGTGGGATTTGGGTTCCATTAAGATCGGGAATGAGAACTGTCGTAGTGGCCATGAATCTATTGTTGGAGAACTCCATCTGGGACACTAGTGTCCTTGAGGGAAGGAAACTGTCACCCGTGTTTGGTCTGGGCCTACGTGTGACTCCAGACCCACAGCAATGGGGTTGACTCTTAACTGCCCTCTGGGGCAATTAGGGACAGGCAATAAATGCTGGGCTAGCCAACCCTCATCCGAAGAATAAATGAAAAAACTAAATACGCTCCCTCCAACTCCAGCAGAGACAAGAGCACAGCAGTATGAGTCAGTCATTAAACTTTTCTTTCTGTATTTTGTTTGACAAGTCTCCTTCCATCGAAATAATAACGCCAACTTCAGACCAGTGTCCTCCCAGAGTGCGAGCAGCAACACGCACACAAACGGCCCGCCGAAAGACACCTTGTCAGCCTATCCAGGTAACGACACAGGCCGGGGACAAGAAAGATGTTTCCTCATCAATGGTCACAAAGTCAAAACATCGTGTAGCCTTCCAACAACGCGGCAGTACCTCAGCACTGACCCTCCGACAGGGCCCACTCGCTCAGCACTGACCCTCCGACAGTGCCCACTCCCTCAGCACTGACCCTCCGACAGTGCCCACTCGCTCAGCACTGACCCTCCGACAGTGCCCACTCGCTCAGCACTGACCCTCCGACAGTGCCCACTCCCTCAGCACTGACCCTCCGACAGTGCCCACTCCCTCAACACTGACCCTCCGACAGTGCCCACTCCCTCAGCACTGACCCTCCGACAGTGCCCACTCCCTCAGCACTGACCCTCCGACAGTGCCCACCCCCTCAGCACTGACCCTCCGACAGGGCCCACTCGCTCAGCACTGACCCTCCGACAGTGCCCACTCCCTCAGCACTGACCCTCCGACAGTGCCCACTCGCTCAGCACTGACCCTCCGACAGTGCCCACTTGCTCAGCACTGACCCTCCGACAGTGCCCACTCCCTCAGCACTGACCCTCCGGCAGTGCCCACTCCCTCAGCACTGACCCTCCGACAGTGCCCTCTCCCTCAGCACTGACCCTCCGACATTGCCCACTCCCTCAGCACTGACCCTCCGACAGTGCCCACTCCCTCAGCACTGACCCTCCGACAGTGCCCACTCCCTCAGCACTGACCCTCCGACAGTGCCCCCTCCCTCAGCACTGACCCTCCGACAGTGCCCACTCCCTCAGCACTGACCCTCCGACAGTGCCCACTCCCTCAGCACTGACCCTCCGACAGTGCCCCCTCCCTCAGCACTGACCCTCCGACATTGCCCACTCCCTCAGCACTGACCCTCCGACAGTGTTCACTCCCTCAGCACTGACCCTCCGACAGTGCCCACTCCCTCAGCACTGACCCTCCGACAGTGCCCCCTCCCTCAGCACTGACCCTCCGACAGTGCCCCACTCCCTCAGCACTGACCCTCCGACAGTTCGGTATTTCATGAAATTCGCGAAAAGGTGAGGTCTTGCTTCAGAACATTGTTTCCCTTTACCTTGTTGGTCATGTTGGAAAACATTAAGATTGATAAGTCCCCAGGGCCAGACCAGATTTATCGTCGGCTGTTCTGGGAAGCGAGAAAGGAGGTTGCTAAGCCGCTGGCGAGGATCTTTGCTTCCACACTCTCCACGGGAGTCATACCGGAGGATTGGAAGGAGGCGAATGTTGTTCCTCTTTTCAAGCAGGGGAATAGGGAAATCCCTGGCAATTACAGACCAGTCTGTGGTCAGCAAAGTTTTGGAAAGAATTCTGAGGGACAGGATTTATGACTATTTGGAAAAGCATCGTGTGATTAAAGGCAGTCAGCATGGCTTTGTGAGGGGCAGGTCATGCCTCACAAGTCTTATTGAGTTCTTTGAGGAGGTGACAAGACAGGTAGATGAAGGTCGAGCAGTGGATGTAGTGTATATGGACTTCAGCAAGGCATTTGATAAGGTTCTCCATGGTAGGCTCACTCATAAAGTCAGGAAGTATGGGATACAGGGAGATTTGGCTATCTGGATTCAGAATTGGTTGGCTGACAGAAGGCAGAGAGCGTTTGTAGATGGAAAGTATTCTGCCTGGAGGTCAGTGTTGAGTGAGGTCCCGCAGGGCTCTGTTCTTGGGCCTCTGCTCTTTGTAGTTTTTATAAATGACTTGGATGAGGAGGTTGAGGGGTGGGTTAGTAAATTTTCAGATGACACTAAGGTTGGAAGTGTTGTTGATAATATAGAGGGCTACTGCAGGCTGCAGCGTGACATTGACAGGATGCAGAGCTGGGCTGAGAAATGGCAGATGGAGTTCAATCTGGATAAATGGGAAGTGATGTATTTTGGAAGGTCGAACTCGAATACTGGATATAGGATTAAAGACAGGATTCTTGGCAGTGTGGAGGAACAGAGGGATCTGGGTGTGCAAGTACATAGATCCCTCAAAGTTGCCACCCAAGTGGATGGGGTTGTTAAGAAAGCATGTTGTGTTTTTGCTTTCATTAACAAGGGGATCGAGTTTAAGAGCTGTTACAGCTCTACAAGTCCCTGGTGAGGTCACACTTGGAATATTGTGTCCAGTTCTGGTCGCCCTACTATAGGAAAGATACGGAGGCTTTGGAGAGGGTGCAAAGAAGGTTTACCAGGATGCTGCCTGGACTGGAGGGCTTGCCTTGTGAAGAAAGGTTGAATAAGCTCAGACTTTTCTCTCCGGAGAGAAGGAGGGAGAGAGGAGACCTGATCGAGGTGTACAAGATAATAAGAGGCGTGGGTAGAGACAATAGCCAGAGACTTTTCCCCAGGGTAGGATGGACTGGTACGAGGAGTCAGAGTTTGAAGATATTAGGAGGAAGGTATAAAGGAAATGTCAGAGGTAGGTTCTTTACGCAGAGAGTTGTGAATGTATGGAATGCGTTGCCAGCGGTGGTGGGGGAAGCAGAGTCACTGGGAACATTTAAGAGACTGTTGGACATGAACGTGGAGAGCAGGGAGCTGAGGGGGGCGTAGGTTAAGTTACTATATTTTACATTAGGATTAAATCTCGGCACAGCATCGTGGGCCCAAGGGCCTGTTCTGTGCTGTCCTTCTCTATATTTTATGTTGCAACTTCGTTAATACCATTCCTGTTTCTCAACAGCTTTAGAACGAAGGGCTAATGCCCCGCTCAATCTCCGAGACAATTCTTCGGACAGTGATTACGATTTCTTCGACACCCACAGCCAACGAGTGTAGATCCACGGGCCCTCCTCCCGGGTAGGGTGAGTACGGACAGCTCCGAGACTTTGGAAAGGGCTGTGTTCGGAGTGAAACCGTGACCAACCCCTCACACGTAACGGATTTCCAGCCTTCACTCTTCCAGCGCTGGATGATCCCCATTCACTGTGTCCTCGTAGCCCGTGTTCACTCGGGGAGGAGGGGGAGGTGGGATCACACCCTTCAGGGTTGCCAACATCTCGATTGCCTTTCCCCGTCGCTTCGCTTCCCTCGGAAAAACGTTCCCAGCTTCTCGGACATCTCCCGTCTGCTGGTCCTCTGCTCGTTCTGTCTAGGAGAGCAGGACTCCTGTCCCATGGAGTCTGCTACGAGGCCAACTTCACCAGCGCCTTCCTTCAATGGATTGACCTCACTCAGGTTAATGGGTGGGAGACCCACGACACTGGAGCCTGAAGGCAAGGCCGCACTGAATCAGATTCAGCTCACTGACCCTCCGACAGGGCCCACTCCCTCAGCACTGACCCTCCGACAGGGCCCACTCCCTCAGCACTGACCCTCCGACAGGGCCCACTCCCTCAGCACTGACCCTCCGACAGTGCCCACTCCCTCAGCACTGACCCTCCGACAGTGCCCACTCCCTCAGCACTGACCCTCCGACAGTGCCCACTCCCTCAGCACTGACCCTCTGCCAGTGCGACGCTCCCTTGGCCCATCTCCCTCTAAACCCTTCCTATTCATGTCCCCATCCACCTTTTCAATGCTGTCATTGTACCAGCCCCCACCACTTCCTCTGGCAGCTCATTCCATACACGTACCACCCTCTGGGTGAAAAAGTTACCCCTTAGCTCCCTTTCCCCTCTCACCCTAAACCTATGCCCCTCTAGTTCTGGACTCCCCCACCCCAGGGGGAAAAGACTTTGTCTATTTACCCTATCCATGTCCCTCATGATTTTATAAACCTCTATAAGGTCACCCCTCAGCCTCCGATGCTCCTGTCTAAAGAGTGCTGACTATCTGGTGAGATCCACAGTCTGATGTGGGGACATGATCAGTTTACTTCCCTCAAGCACATTCGGAGGAGGCCACTCGATTCCTTGAACACGTCCCTCTCAACGTCGCTGCTCTGATTACCTGCCTCTGGTAACCTCCGTCCTGTGGCTTCTACTGTCCACCTCGTACTTTAGGGGTTTTGAGGAGGAGAATTCCAAAGATTCGATGAGGAAAGAATTCTCCGTATCTCCATTGTTAAGTGCGTGATTTGCCTTGTCTAGATTTTTCCCGCAAAAAGAAAGACCCTTTTCACATTTCCTCTGTCAGAACCTCTCAGGGCTTTCTGTGTTTCAATCAGTTTGATGACTCTCCTGCCCCTCGGATGCTGCCAGACCTGCTGTGCTTTTCCAGCACCACTCTAATCTATCCTACCTTTCAGCAGAGTCCAACACTGAGTCATCAGGCAGCCCCTCTTTCCAGTTCTTAGACTAATCAAGCTTCACGGAACAGCTTCGAATCCCAACACGATGGAAACAGGCCCTTCGGCCCAACAAGTCCACACCCAGCCTTACCCATTCCCCAACTCTATTAACCTACATTTACCCCTGACTAATCCACCCTAACCTGCACATCCCTGGGCACTATGGGACAATTCCCCATGGCCAATCCACCCTAACCTGCACATCCCTGGGCACTATGGGACAATTCCCCATGGCCAATCCACCCTAACCTGCACATCCCTGGGCACAATGGGACAATTCCCCATGGCCAATCCACCCTAACCTGCACATCCCTGGACACTATGGGACAATTCCCCATGACCAATCCACCCTAACCTGCACATCCCTGGGCACTATGGGACAATTTCCCATGGCCAATCCACCCTAACCTGCACATCCCTGGGCACAATGGGACAATTCCCCATGGCCAATCCACCCTAACCTGCACATCCCTGGACACTATGGGACAATTTCTCATGGCCAATCCACCCTAACTTGCACATCCCTGGGCACTATGGGATAATTCCCCATGGCCAATCCAGCCTAACCTGCACATCCCTGGACACTATGGGCACTTTATTAAGGCCAATCCACCCAAACCTGCACATCCCTGGGCACTATGGGACAATTTCCCATGGCCAATCCTCCCTAACCTGCACATCCCTGGACACTATGGGACAATTTCCCATGGCCAATCCCACCCTAACCTGCACATCCCTGGGCACTATGGGACAATTCCCCATGGCCAATCCCACCCTAACCTGCACATCCCTGGGCACTATGGGACAATTTCCCATGGCCAATCCCACCCTAACCTGCACATCTTTAGACTGTGGGAGGAAACCAGAACACCCAGAGGAAACCCATGCAGACACGGGGAATTGAACCCAGGCCCCTGGCGCTGGGAG
Organism: Chiloscyllium punctatum; assembly: GCF_047496795.1. NCBI lineage: Eukaryota > Metazoa > Chordata > Chondrichthyes > Orectolobiformes > Hemiscylliidae > Chiloscyllium > Chiloscyllium punctatum. The sequence goes on along the minus strand of NC_092785.1, from coordinate 3,066,175 downwards.
GCAGCAGTGAGACACTGTGTTACTCTAGATACAGATGTGCAGGGGGATACCAGAATCCCAGGGCATGAATCGCAAAATAACCGGAGAGAGAGACACACACACAAAAAAACATCCAGACTCTTTTTGTTTTATGTATTCAGTCATGGTGTTCGGGAGCAGGCCAGACCCCCTCAAAACATTTGCAGAAAGTAGCCAGGAGCCTACCTTTGCTGGCCAGTTTAAGCGGGTTTACAGTGGATACTTCAGGAGTGATGCAGTTCCCCAACCTTTCCGTTTTACACAAAACAGAATTTATTTTTAAGATTGCCGAATGAAACGCAAACAGAAGAGAACAGAATACGGCATAACGTATCCTGTTCTGAAAACCCGACAGAGTGTTCCTGACTTAATGATGCTGTTCCAAATTCCTACAATTATCCCCCCCCCCCCACTTGGCAACAAAAAGGTAAAAATCAAAGACAGGTTCTGACAAGAGAGAGACCCATCAGCGTTGAACACCTTCTTCCCTGTTGCTGTTTCTTTGGGTCAGTCAACCTCAAATATGATTGCCTGCCTGCCAGACTGCTGAGCTGGGAGAACCACCCACTGGTTAGCACTGCTGCCTCACAGCACCTGAGACCCGGGTTCAATTCCTGCCTGTGTGGAGTTTGCACGTTCTCCCTGTGTCTGCGTGGGTTTCCTCCGGGTGCTCCGGTTTCATCCCACAGTCCAAAGATGTGCAGGTCAGGTGAATTGGCCATACTAAATTACCCGTAGTGTTAGGTAAGGGGTAGGTGTAGGGGTATGGGTGGGTTGCGCTTCGGCGGGGCGGTGTGGACTTGTTGGGCCGAAGGGCCTGTTTCCACACTGTAAGTAATCTAATCTAATTCACTCCCCTCTCATTGTACAAGTGTTTGTTTCAAAACGTAGAGGGTTGGAGGATCTGAGCTATAGGGCTATAGGCTGGGGCTGTTTTCCCTGGAGCGTCGGAGGCTGAGGGGTGACCTTATAGAGGTTTACAAAATCATGAGGGGCATGGATAGGTTAAATAGGCAAAGTCTTTTCCCTGGGAATGGGGAGTCCAGAACTAGAGGGGCATAGGTTTAGGGTGAGAGGGGAAAGATATAAGAGACCTAAGGGGCAACTTTTTCACGAAGAGGGTGGTACGTGTATGGAATGAGCTGTCAGAGGAAGTGGTGGAGGCTCATATAAATGCAACACATAAAAGGCATCTAGATGGGTTTATGAATAGGAAGAGTTTGGAGGGATATGGGCTGGGTGCTGGCAGGTGGGACTAGATTGGGTTGGGATATCTGGTTGGCATGGACGGGTTGGACCGAAGGGTCTGTTTCCATGCTGAACATCTCTCTGACTCTAAGTGGATCGATTCAGACATCTCGGAATCCATGCTTTTACAACCCCTCTGAAAAAAAAATCCAAGGACATCATAACCTTGTTGAGGGAACAGCATCATCACAATGGGATGTGGGCATCACTGACCAGATCAGCGTTTATTATCTGACCCTAATTGCCCCAGAGTAACCATATCGCTGTGAGTGTGGAGTCACATGGAGGCCAGACCAGGCAAGGTTGGCAGTTTCCTTCCCTGAAGGACATGAGTGAACCTGATGGGTTTTTCCGATAATGGATTTGTGGTGATCATTAGGTTCCTAATTCCAGATTTTTATTGAATTCAAATTCCACTGTATCCAGTGCTGAGAATTGAACCTGGGTCCCTGGAACATTATCTGAATTGAATTGAACTGGATTGAATTGAATTGGATTGGATTGGATTAGATTGGATTGGATTGGATTGGATTAGATTGGATTAGATTGGATTGGATTGGATTGGATTGGAGTGGATTGGATTAGAATACATTGGATTGGATTGGATTAGATTAGATTGGGTTGGATTGGATTGGATTGGATTGGATTGGATTGGATTAGATTAGATTACATTAGATTACATTGGATTGGATTGGATTGGATTGGATTGATTGTCACGTGTACCGAGACACGGTGAAAAGCTTTGTCTTGTGAGCACTACAGACCTATCACAGAGTTCTGTAACATCGATAAGTAAATAATAGGTAAACAGCAGCAAACACACAAACACAGGGACGGGAGAATGGCCAGAGTTTGTGAGTCCATTCAGTGGGTTAGAACCTGTTTCGAAACCGGCTGGTGGGTGTGTTCAGGATTCTGTACCTTCTCCCCAATGGGAGGGGTTGTAGAAAGATATTGCCAGGGTGGGATGGATCTTTGAGAATGCTGGCGGCCTTTCCCCGGACAGCAGGGCCTGGTAGATGGATTCTACAGACGGGAGGTTGGCCTTAGTGATTGTCCGGGCCGAGTTCACCCCTCTCTGTAACCGTCTCCAGTCTTTGAATGGTACAATAATCTGGATTAACAGTCCAGTGATTCTACCACTAGACCATCGCCTCTTCGTGGAAGGTACAACAAGGGACTGAATGGTCGGTTCCCAGGGAGCGCTGAGGGACAAAGAGACCTGGGTGAGCAAGTCCATAGACCCCTGAAGGTGTCAGCACAGGGAGACAGGGTGGGCTAGGAGGATACTGCCTTCATACAACAGCAGGTAGAATCGAGGAGCAATGAAGCATCGTTACTTTAGAAAACATTGGCTAAGCCCTTGGTTAAGTACTGTGTGCAGTTCCAGTCACCACACTATCGGGAAGGCATGATTACACAGGGGATTCACCAGGCTGTTGCATGGTCTGGGACCTCCCCATTAAGACTGGGATAGGCTGGGTTTGTGTTCCTTGGAGCAGAACAGGCTGGGGGGTGCTGAGCGATCCGACTAAGGGATACAGAGGCAGAGACAAGGGTAGATTGTGAGAATCTTCCTCCCCCCTCCACCCCATGGCAGATGTGCGTAAGACCAGAGGGCATCAGCGGAGGGTGAGGAGTCAGTGGTTCAGAGAGGATTGGACGAAAGGGTCTGTTCGTCCTGAGGGTGCTGGGAATAAGGAAGGTACTGCCTGTGAGGCTGGTGGAGACAGGTACTCACACAACAATTCAGAAACATCTGAAGGAGCGCTTAAAATTCCAGGGCATTGTGGGCTATGGACAAATAGGTCTAGCGTAGTTTGGTGTTTCTGGGTCAGCACGGACATAGTGGGCTGAAGGGCCTGAATCGGTGCTGAATCACTTTATGAGGAAGGTGAACAGGCCATTTGGCCCTGCTCCCCCATTCGATACGATCATTTCTGAGCATCCACCTCAGCCCCCTGTTCCTTCTTCCTCCCCCTTACCCTTTGATCCCTACAGCCCGAAGAACAAATCCAACCTCTGCAACTCACTCCCAAATAGCCCACCCCCATATCCTTAGACTGTGACACCCCCACCCACCCCGGCTCTGGTTACGAACACCCCTAATGTTGTTGGGAATGTCCTTCCTGTCTTTAACCTGACTGGCCCGAATATGGATGTATTGGTTTCGGGAACAGTGAGTAATGAAGGAAGCTAATCATGTGTCATTGTTTATTACAAAGGGGGAATCGAATTTAAAAGCAAGAAGGTTATGCATTGTACAGTTCACTGAATGTACAAGGATGTTGTAATTGTCCCTTAGTGCCAAGGGATGTGCAGGTTAGGGTGGATTGACCATGGGAAATTGTCCCATAGTGTCCAGGGATGTGCAGGTTAGGGTGGATTGGCCATGGGAAATTGTCCCATAGTGTCCAGGGATGTGCAGGTTAGGGTGGATTGACCATGGGAAATTGTCCCTTAGTGCCAAGGGATGTGCAGGTTAGGGTGGATTGACCATGGGAAATTGTCCCATAGTGCCCAGGGATGTGCAGGTGAGGGTGGATTGACCATGGGAAATTTTCCAATAGTGCCCAGGGATGTGCAGGTTAGGGTGGGATTGGCCATGGGAAATTGTCCCACAGTGTCCAGGGATGTGCAGGTTAGGGTGGGATTGGCCATGGGAAATTGTCCCATAGTGTCCAGGGATGTGTAGGTTAGGGTGGGATTGGCCATGGGAAATTGTCCCATAGTGCCCAGGGATGTGCAGGTTAGGGTGGGATTGGCCATGGGAAATTGTCCCATAGTGTCCAGGGATGTGTAGGTTAGGGTGGATTGACCATGGGAAATTGTCCCATAGTGCCCTGGGATGTGCAGGTTAGGGTGGATTGACCATGGGGAATTGTCCCATAGTGTCCCTGGGATGTGCAGGTTAGGGTGCATTGACCATGGGGAATTGTCCCATAGTGTCCCAGGGATGTGCAGGTTAGGGTGGATTGGTCATGGGAAATTGTCCCATAGTGTCCAGGGATGTGCAGGTTAGGGTGGATTGGCCATGGGAAATTGTCCCATAGTGTCCCAGGGATGTGCAGGTTAGTGTGGGATTGACCATGGGGAATTGTCCCATAGTGCCCAGGGATGTGCAGGTTAGTGTGGGATTGACCATGGGGAATTGTCCCATAGTGCCCAGGGATGTACAGGTTAGGGTGGGATTGGCCATGGGAAATTGTCCCATAGTGCCCAGGGATGTGCAGGTTAGTGTGGGATTGACCATGGGGAATTGTCCCATAGTGCCCAGGGATGTACAGGTTAGTGTGGGATTGACCATGGGGAATTGTCCCATAGTGCCCAAGGATGTGTAGGTTAGGGTGGGATTGGCCATGGGAAATTGTCCCATAGTGCCCAGGGATGTGCAGGTTAGGGTGGGATTGACTATGAGGAATTGTCCCATAGTGTCCCTGGGATGTGCAGGTTAGGGTGCATTGACCATGGGGAATTGTCCCATAGTGTCCCAGGGATGTGCAGGTTAGGGTGGATTGGTCATGGGAAATTGTCCCATAGTGTCCAGGGATGTGCAGGTTAGTGTGGGATTGACCATGGGGAATTGTCCCATAGTGCCCAGGGATGTACAGGTTAGTGTGGGATTGACCATGGGGAATTGTCCCATAGTGCCCAAGGATGTGTAGGTTAGGGTGGGATTGGCCATGGGAAATTGTCCCATAGTGCCCAGGGATGTGCAGGTTAGGGTGGGATTGACCATGGGGAATTGTCCCATAGTGCCCAGGGATGTACAGGTTAGTGTGGGATTGACCATGGGGAATTGTCCCGTTGTGCCCAGGGATGTGCAGGTTAGGGTGGGATTGGCCTTGGGGAATTGTCCCATAGTGTCCCAGGGATGTGCAGGTTAGTGTGGGATTGACCATGGGAAATTGTCCCGTTGTGCCCAGGGATGTGCAGGTTAGGGTGGGATTGGCCTTGGGGAATGCAGGGTTGCAGCGATCGGATGGGGAAGTGGACCCGGGTGGGATGTTTTTCTGAGGTCCGGTGTGTGGCCTCGATGGGCCGAATGGCCCGTCGGGAGTCTGGATCTCAGACCTCAGTGACCTCACTCGGGTTAGCTCAGACGGTTCTCTTTTTCATTCCTGCTGCCCCCAGTGGGCACTTTTGCACTCACCGCCAAAATCCACTCCCTTCCCCACCCCTTCATTCACCTCCCCTTCCTTTATCGCTGTCTTCTCTCGCCCCTCTCTGCTGCAGGCACGGGGAGCCGGGAGAAAGTTCCAGAGAGGCTTTCAAGCTGAGAGGACCGAATCGCCTGGGGGAGTTACCCTGGACGTCGAACGGGGTTGGGGGTGGGGAAGGGGCGTGCACTGACCCTGATCGCCCGAGACACGGCTGGACACACCGGGTCGATTTTAAGACAGACTGGTCTCGCGCCCCCCCCCCCCACCCACCTTCCCATCGATTTGCACGCCCTCCCAAGACCCCCACCCCGTGCCCGAGCTGGCTATGGCACAATGTCGGCGCCAAAGACGTAACTTCGGAGGGGAAGGCTTCCCTGGCGCGTTCTCCGAGCCTCCCTCATCGAAGCAGGAGGAACACCCCAACAACTTGCCCATCCCTCGTCCCTTTCAGTTCCCCGACTGGCTCGCTGCAGAAGCAGCTGGATGCGGTGGGCCAAATCTCCGAACACTGTTTGATCCGATGTCCGTGAGTAATCCGAAACCGAACTGAGCAGTGACTTCCGCCGTCTGGGCTGACTCTCACCGGGCAGACTCTGAATGAACAAATTCTCTCTCTCTCTCTTTCTGTTTTTAACTGATGTGAATGAACTTGAATTAATGCTCACGCTACCTCTGGAAGATGATTGCATTTCGGAAGACTCTTTTCTGTTTGTTGAGGCAATGCAGTTGGCAGACGGTTTTCATTTGGTTTGGTTGGGCTGGGGCAGAGTCCATTGGCCGGGAGGCCGTTATCTTGAACGGTTTAGATTCCCCACAGTGTGGAAACAGGCCCTTCGGCCCAACAGGTCCACACCGACCCTCCACAGAGAAATCCACCCAGACCCATTCCCCTCTGACTAATGCACCTAACACTATAGAACAAGTTCCCATGGCCAGTCCACCCTAACCTGCACATCCCAGGGCACTATGGGACAATTTCCCATGGCCAATCCACCCTAACCTGCACATCCCTGGGCACTATGGGACAATTTCCCATGGCCAATCCCACCCTAACCTACACATCCCTGGGCACTATGGGACAATTTCCCATGGCCAATCCCACCCTAACCTACACATCCCTGGGCACTATGGGACAATTTCCCATGGCCAATCCACCCTAACCTGCACATCCCTGGGCACTATGGGACAATTTCCCATGGCCAATCCCACCCTAACCTGCACATCCCTGGACACTATGGGACAATTTCCCATGGCCAATCCCACCCTAACCTGCACATCCCTGAGCACTATGGGACAATTTCCCATGGTCAATCCATCCTAACCTGCACATCCCTGGGCACGATGAGACAATTTCCCATGACCAATCCACCCTAACCTGCACATCCCTGGGCACTATGGGACAATTTCCCATGGCCAATCCACCCTAACCTGCACATCCCTGGGCACATGGATTGGCCATGGGAAATGCAATGATAGATTGGGGGTGGGGCCTGGGTGGAATGCCCTCCCATGGATTCCCATCATACATGACGTTCCATCGCAGACAGGGAGGTCTCTCTGGGTGTGTCTGTGGCTGGCTGTACAGACTTCGCCGGGCTGTGATACACCTGAGGTGGAAGGCGGTTGAGAAGGGGGTTGGATCGTGGGGGGAGTTTGACGTGAGGTCCACACTTCCACCCGGCTTCCATTCCTTCCCCACTTTGGAAGATCACGGCTCAGCGATTCCCCGAGTTCGGCAGGAATGCTGCATTCCCCCATTCGGCCGCGTGGATATCCCCTGAGGGATTCTAATGATTTCTTCACCTTCTCCTGTCTTGGGTGTGGGGCAGGCCACAGTCTGGCTGGACCAATGGGTCAAAGATGCAGTGTTACCCCTCCTTGCTTCAAGAGACCCCCCCCTCACCCCCCACCTCTCCCGACAGGATGGACTGTGGGGGATCTGTGGAAGCCCTTTCCTAGCTGGCATCCCCTGCAGACACGGGGGGTCATTCGTAAGTGAGGTGACCCACGTGGCAGGTGAGCAAGTGGGTGGTCTCGATGGGAATGAAGACGGACGATGCGCTTGTGAAGATACGGAGGTCCTCCTGGTCTCGAGATCCGTCCAAAGATTCATCCGAATGCGGTCAGCCTCGGTTTGATTAAATATGGCAGCCTGACACAATTCTGTCCAGCAACACAGAGGTTAAAAGTCCTGTGCTCCCTGGCGAAATTGCGCAGATACAATTGAGCAAGAAGCAATTCTCAGGACAGCGTTGATTACAACAAAAGACCAAGCAACTATAATGCGATTGACAACAGGCTAATCCAATGATATTCCCTGGGATAGTCTTGTTTTACGTAAATTGTCATCTCATGGGAACAGTTCAAGGTTAGTTCAATTAATGCTTCACAATTCATTTGATGAAAACTCCACTGTTTGCGATTCAGCTAATTCAGCAAAGCCGCAGTCTGGGCGACAAAGTCAAATCATAAGTTGAAGCCATTTTGTTGCGTTGTTATAAACTGGAAAGGCCATTTCATTGTTCATAAAAACCGACATATGTTCGTTGCTTCTGACAACAGACTAAGTCCACCTTTTAAATCCCCACTTGTTGCAGGGGATAGGGCAGGCAATTGGAAATGATGGCTTCACTCCAGGGCCGGGCTAGCATCGACACAAAGGGCCAAATGGCCTCCTGCTGTGCTGTCAAGATTCCCTGGATGGAGGTGGGTGTGGGGCCTACACATCGGCTGGACTTGTTTCACCAGCTGGACTGAAAATACTGTTAGAAATAGCTCACGTTTGGTGTTCGCCACGTTTATTATTTCAGGTTGTGCGTGTACACAATTGTGTTTTTCAGATTCTTCAATAAAGACTTTTTTAACTCTGAAGGAAAACACGCCGCGTTTGTGTTCTGCCTTGGTTTCAGACAGCCCACACAAAGACGGTTTGAATCATAGAATCCCTGCAACGTGGAAACAGGCCCTTCGGCCCAACCAGTCCACACTGACCCTCCGAACTATGACCCACCCGGACCCATTCCCCCTCCCCTATTACTCGACGTTTACCCCTGACTAATCCACCCTAACCTACACATCCCTGGGCACTATGGGACAATTTCCCATGGCCAATCCACCCTAACCCACACATCCCTGGACACTATGGGACAATTTCCCATGGCCAATCCACCCTAACCTACACATCCCTGGGCACTATGGGACAATTTCCCATGGCCAATCCACCCTAACCTGCACATCCCTGGGCACTATGGGACAATTTCCCATGGCCAATCCACCCTAACCTGCACATCCCTGGACACTATGGGAAATTTCCCATGGCCAATCCACCCTAACCTGCACATCCCTGGACACTATGGGACAATTTCCCATGGCCAATCCCACCCTAACCTGCTCATCCCTGGGCACAATGGGACAATTTCCCATGGCCAATCCACCCTAACCTACACATCCCTGGGCACTATGGGACAATTTCCCATGGCCAATCCACCCTAACCTGCACATCCCTGGGCACTATGGGACAATTTCCCATGGCCAATCCACCCTAACCTGCACATCCCTGGACACTATGGGAAATTTCCCATGGCCAATCCACCCTAACCTACACATCCCTGGGCACTATGGGACAATTTCCCATGGCCAATCCACCCTAACCTACACGTCCCTGGACACTATGGGACAATTTCCCATGGTCAATCCCACCCTAACCTGCACATCCCTGGGCACGATAGGACAATTTCCCATGGCCAATCCACCCGAACCTACACATCCCTGGGCACTATGGGACAATTTCCCATGGCCAATCCACCCTAACCTACACATCCCTGGGCACTATGGGACAATTTAGCATGGCCAATCCACCCTAACCTGCACATCCCTGGGCACTATGGGACAATTCCCCATGGCCAATCCACCCTAACCTGCACATCCCTGAGCACTATGGGACAATTTCCCATGGCCAACCCATCCTAACCTGCACACCCCTGGGCACTATGGGACAATTTTCCATGGCCAATCCACCCTAACCTGCACATCCCTGGACACTATGGGACAATTTTCCATGGCCAATCCACCCTAACCTGCACATCCCTGGGTGCTATGGGACAATTTCCCTTGGGCAATCCACCCTAACCTGCACATCCCTGGGACACCACGGGACAATTTCCCATGACCAATCCACCCTAACCTGCACATCCCTATGCACGATGGGACAATTTCCCATGGCCAATCCCACCCTAACCTGCACATCCCTGGGCACTATGGGACAATTTCCCATGGTCAATCCACCCTAACCTGCACATCCCTGGGCACTATGGGACAATTTCCCATGACCAATCCACCCTAACCTGCACATCCCTGGGCACTATGGGACAATTTCCCATGGCCAATCCCACCCTAACCTACACACCTTTGGACTGTGGCAGGGAACCGGTGCACCTGGAGGAAAACCCACGCAGACACGGTGGTGTGGGGGGGGGGGAGGTGAGAATGTGCAAACTTCACACAGACCGTCGTCTGGGGGTGGAATCGAACCGTGGTCTCTGGTGCTGGGAGGCTGCAGCGTTAAACACTGAGACACCAGGCTGCCTTTTCCTCAACTCGTTGACTGGTAGGGAATCTCAATATTTATTGCCCCATTGCTCGTTGCCCTCATTGAGAGTGTGGGGCTGAGCTGCTTTCTTGAACCACTGCAGTACAGGTGCTGTCGGGAAGACCCAACAATATCCCTGAGCAAGGGAATTCCTGATTGTTGACTCAGCAACCCTGAAGGAATGACAATAAATTGCAAAGCTTTATTAACTCGCGCCGAATGGGTCAGTTTACTGGTGAGCAAATATTCTGGATAATCAAGAGGTACACACAATCGCAGTAAATCGTGACTGAGTTCTTGACTCGATGGGCCGAATGGCCTAATTCCCGCTCCTTTGTCTAATGGCCTGGGTGAACATCAACGTATCCCTCAGAAAAGAAAATCCAGGGAGAAGCATCAACACACTTCCGAACATCCACGTAAAAACACACAGTAAGTCAGGAAAATGGAACCTGCGAGGGTATGCACATTGCTGTTCTAGTTTATTTACACATAAATACTTCCGGCCGTTGCCAGAGGTTGTGATTGTTGGAGGTAGGTGTTTTATTTTTGGTGATTTGTCAGGTGGTGGTTAAAACAACGTTGCCTATCATTTCCGAGTCGGGACGGTGAGGGGCTCGGAGGGGAACTTGCAGGGGCGGGGGTGGTGTATCTGCTGCCCCCTTGTCCTTCCAGATGTCATCGCAAACAAATATTTGGGGCACGTTTTGAATTTAATTGTTCGAGATGGGTGTGCCCTCTTGAATTGCTGCAAGGTTGGAGTGTGGGTAGGACTACGGTACTCTGATTACTGGAGTTTTGGTTAGATTAGATTCCCTACAGTGTGGAAACAGGCCCTTCGGCCCACCCAGTCCTCTGAAGAATAACCCACCCAGACCCATTTCACTCTGACTAATGCACTTAAACACTATGGGACAATTACTCATGGCCAATCCACCCTAATCTGCACATCCCTGGGCACTATGGGACAATTCCCCATGGCCAATCCACCCTAACCTGCACATTCCTGGGCACTATGGGACAATTCCCCATGGCCAATCCACCCTAACCTGCACATCCCTGGACACTATGGGCACTTTATCAAGGCCAATCCCACCCTAACCTGCACATCCCTGGGCACTATGGGACAATTCCCCATGGCCAATCCACCCTAACCTGCACATTCCTGGGCACTATGGGACAATTCCCCATGGCCAATCCACCCTAACCTGCACATCCCTGGACACTATGGGCACTTTATCAAGGCCAATCCCACCCTAACCTGCACATCCCTGGGCACTATGGGACAATTTCCCATGGCCAATCCACCCTAACCTGCACATCCCTGGGCACTATGGGACAATTTCCCCTGGACAATCCCACCCTAACCTGCACATCCCTGGGCACTATGGTACAATTTCCCCTGGCCAATCCCACCCTAACCTGCACATCCCTGGGCACTATGGGACAATTTCCCATGGACAATCCACCCTAACCTGCACATCCCTGGGCACTATGGGACAATTACCCATGGCTAATCCACCCTAACCTCCACATCCCTGGGCACTATGGGACAATTTCCCATGGCCAATCCACCCTAACCTCCACATCCCTGGGGCACTATGGGACAATTACCCATGGCTAATCCACCCTAACCTCCACATCCCTGGGCACTATGGGACAATTTCCCATGGCCAATCCACCCTAACCTCCACATCCCTGGGCACCATGGGACAATTTCCCATGGCTAATCCACCCGGACCCGCACATCCCTGGGCACCATGGGACAATTTCCCATGGCCAATCTACCCTAACCTGCACATCCCTGGGACACTATGGGACAATTCCCCATGGCCAATCCACACTGACCTGCACATCCCTTGGCACTATGGACTGTGGGAGTAAAGCAGAGCACCTGGAGGAAACTCACCCAGACACCGGGGAGGCAGCGGGGAGGAGGGGGGGGGAAGAATGTGCAAACCCCACACGGACAGTCACCCCCGAGGGTGGGAATGAACCCAGGTCCATGGCGGTGGGAGGCAGCCGTACTGAGCCACTGTGTCCCCCTATCATGTCCCAGTGGCAATTGTAAAAAATAAAGTCCTAAGTTGGTCCGAATGAAAAAGCAAGGATATGCAACCACTTGGAATCAAAGGCACTATTTTAATTTATTCTCTTGGGAGATGTGATCTTCTGTTCGAGGGACTGGTTAATGCCCATCTCTAAGGCACTTATGAGTCCACCCTATTGCTGTGGGTCTGGAGTCATATTTCGGCCAGACCAGGGAAGGAAAGAAGTTACCTTCCTGGACGGACATTCCTCAACAACTGGCCCATTTCCCAATAATTGCAATGGATCCATGGTCAGCTTGAGAGTCTTCATTCCAGATTCTTTATTAAATTTGATTTAAACGTTAGGCCGTTTATGAGCTCAACGACATGAATTAAGAGTACCTGCTCAAGTTGGACAGCACAGTGGCTCAGTGGTTAACAGAGCTACCTCCCAGCGCCAGGGGCACGGGCTCAATCCCACGCACGGTGGGGAGGCGGGGGGGGGGGGGGGGGGGGTCACTGTGTGCTGATTGCACATTCCCCCCCCCCCCCCCCCCCCCCCCAGCCCCATGTCTGCATGGGATTCCTCCGGGTGCTCCGGCTTCCTCCCACAATCCAAAGATTTGTAGTTTAGGGTGGATTGGCCATGGGGAAATTGTCACATAGTGGTCATGCTAAATTGCCCGTAATGTTCAGGGATGTATAATTTAGATGCATTACTTAGGGGTAAATGCAGAGTAATTGGTGGGCCTACTACCTCAGCACTGACCCTCCGACAGTGCCCACTACCTCAGCACTGACCCTCCGACAGTGCCCACTCCCTCAGCACTGACCCTCCGACAGTGCCCACTACCTCAGCACTGACCCTCTGACAGGGCCCACTCCCTCAGCACTGACCCTCCGACAGTGCTCACTCCCTCAGCACTGACCTTCCGACAGTGCGACACTCCCTCAGCACTGACCCTCTGACAGTGCCCACTCGCTCAGCATTGACCCTCGGACAGTGCTGCACTCCCTCAGCACTGACCCTCCGACAGTGCCCACACCCTCAGCACTGACCCTCCGACAGTGCCCACTCCCTCAGCTCTGACCCTTCGACAGTGCCCACTCCCTCAGCACTGACCCTCCGACAGTGCAGCACTCCCTCAGCACTGACCCTCCGTCGGTGCCCACTCCCTCAGCACTGACCCTCCGACAGCGCCCACTCCCTCAGCACTGACCTGTCAATGGTGCGGCACTCCCTCAGCACTCACCCTCTGACAGTGCCCACTCCGTCAGCACTGACCCTCCAACAGTGCGACACTCCCTCAGAACTGACCCTCCGACAGTGTTGCACTCCCTCAGCACTGACCATCCAACAGTGCCCACTCCCTCAGCATTGACCCTCTGATAGTGCGGCACTCCCTCAGCAGTGTCACGTCAACAGAGCCCACTCCCTCAGCACTAACCCTCCGATAGAGCCCGTTCCCTCAGCACTGACCCTCCAGCAGTGCCCACTCCCTCAGTACTGACCCTCTGACAGGGTCCACTCCCTCAGCACTGACCCTCCGACAGGGCCCACTCCCTCAGCACTGACCCTCCGACAGTGCCCTCTCCCTCAGCACTGACCCTCCGACAGTGTCCACTCCCTCAGCACTGACCCTCCGACAGTGCTCGCTCCCGCAGCACAGATCCTCCGACAGTGCGGCACTCCCTCAGCACTGACCCTCCGACAGTGCCCACTCCCTCAGCACTGACCCTCCGACAGTGCCCACTCCCTCAGCACTGACCCTTCGACAGTGCCCACTCCCTCAGCACTGACCCTCCGACAGTGCCCACTCCCTCAGTACTGACCCTCTGACAGGGTCCACTCCCTCAGCACTGACCCTCCGACAGGGCCCACTCCCTCAGCACTGACCCTCCGACAGTGCTCGCTCCCGCAGCACAGATCCTCCGACAGTGCGGCACTCCCTCAGCACTGACCCTCCGACAGGGCCCACTCCCTCAGCACTGACCCTCCGACAGTGCCCACTCCCTCAGCACTGACCCTTCGACAGTGCCCACTCCCTCAGCACTGACCCTCCGACAGTGCCCACTCCCTCAGCACTGACCCTCCGTCGGTGCCCACTCCCTCAGCACTGACCCTCCGACAGTGCCCACTCCCTCAGCACTGACCCTCCGACAGCGCCCACTCCGTCAGCACTGACCCTCCGACAGTGCCCACTCCCTCAGCACTGACCCTCCGACAGTGCCCACTCCCTCAGCGCTGACCCTCCGACAGTGCCCACTCCCTCAGCACTGACCCTCCGACAGTGCAGCACTCCCTCAGCACTGACCCTCCGACAGTGCCCACTCCCTCAGCACTGACCCTCCGACAGTGCCCACTCCCTCAGCTCTGACCCTTTGACAGTGCCCACTCCCTCAGCACTGACCCTCCGACAGTGCCCACTCCCTCAGCACTGACCCTCCGACAGCGCCCACTCCCTCAGCACTGACCCTCCGACAGCGCCCACTCCCTCAGCACTGACCCTCCGACAGTGCCCACTCCCTCAGCACTGACCCTCCGACAGTGCCCACTCCCTCAGCGCTGACCCTCCGACAGTGCCCACTCCCTCAGTACTGACCCTCTGACAGGGTACACTCCCTCAGCACTGACCCTCCGACAGTGCCCACTCCCTCAGCACTGACCCTCCGACAGTGCCCACTCCCTCAGCACTGACCCTTCGACAGTGCCCACTCCCTCAGCGCTGACCCTCCGACAGTGCCCACTCCCTCAGTACTGACCCTCTGACAGGGTCCACTCCCTCAGCACTGACCCTCCGACAGGGCCCTCCCTCAGCACTGACCCTCCGACAGTGCTCGCTCCCGCAGCACAGATCCTCCGACAGTGCGGCACTCCCTCAGCACTGACCCTCCGACAGTGCCCACTCCCTCAGCACTGACCCTCCGACAGTGCCCACTCCCTCAGCACTGACCCTTCGACAGTGCCCACTCCCTCAGCACTGACCCTCCGACAGTGCCCACTCCCTCAGCACTGACCCTCCGTCGGCGCCCACTCCCTTAGCACTGACCCTCCGACAGTGCCCACTCCCTCAGCACTGACCCTCCGACAGCGCCCACTCCCTCAGCACTGACCCTCCGACAGTGCCCACTCCCTCAGCGCTGACCCTCCGACAGTGCCCACTCCCTCAGCGCTGACCCTCCGACAGTGCCCACTCCCTCAGCACTGACCCTCCGACAGTGCAGCACTCCCTCAGCACTGACCATCCGACAGTGCCCACTCCCTCAGCACTGACCCTCCGACAGTGCCCACTCCCTCAGCTCTGACCCTTCGACAGTGCAGCACTCCCTCAGCACTGACCATCCGACAGTGCCCACTCCCTCAGCACTGACCCTCCGACAGCGCCCACTCCCTCAGCACTGACCCTCCGACAGTGCCCACTCCCTCAGCTCTGACCCTTCGACAGTGCAGCACTCCCTCAGCACTGACCATCCGACAGTGCCCACTCCCTCAGCACTGACCCTCCGACAGCGCCCACTCCCTCAGCACTGACCCTCCGACAGCGCCCACTCCCTCAGCACTGACCCTCCGACAGTGCCCACTCCCTCAGCGCTGACCCTCCGACAGTGCCCACTCCCTCAGTACTGACCCTCTGACAGGGTCCACTCCCTCAGCACTGACCCTCCGACAGGGCCCACTCCCTCAGCACTGACCCTCCGACAGTGCTCGCTCCCGCAGCACAGATCCTCCGACAGTGCGGCACTCCCTCAGCACTGACCCTCCGACAGTGCCCACTCCCTCAGCACTGACCCTCCGACAGTGCCCACTCCCTCAGCACTGACCCTTCGACAGTGCCCACTCCCTCAGCACTGACCCTCCGACAGTGCCCACTCCCTCAGCACTGACCCTCCGTCGGTGCCCACTCCCTCAGCACTGACCCTCCGACAGTGCCCACTCCCTCAGCACTGACCCTCCAACAGCGCCCACTCCCTCAGCACTGACCCTCCGACAGTGCCCACTCCCTCAGCACTGACCCTCCGACAGTGCCCACTCCCTCAGCGCTGACCCTCCGACAGTGCCCACTCCCTCAGCACTGACCCTCCGACAGTGCAGCACTCCCTCAGCACTGACCCTCCGACAGTGCCCACACCCTCAGCACTGACCCTCCGACAGTGCCCACTCCCTCTGCTCTGACCCTTCGACAGTGCCCACTCCCTCAGCACTGACCCACCGACAGTGCCCACTCCCTCAGCACTGACCCTCCGTCGGTGCCCACTCCCTCAGCACTGACCCTCCGACAGCGCCCACTCCCTCAGCACTGACCCTCCGACAGCGCCCACTCCCTCAGCACTGACCCTCCGACAGTGCCCACTCCCTCAGCACTGACCCTCCGACAGTGCCCACTCCCTCAGCGCTGACCCTCCGACAGTGCCCACTCCCTCAGCACTGACCCTCCGACAGTGCCCACTCCCTCAGCTCTGACCCTTCGACAGTGCCCACTCCCTCAGCACTGACCCTCCGACAGTGCCCACTCCCTCAGCACTGACCCTCCGTCGGTGCCCACTCCCTCAGCACTGACCCTCCGACAGTGCCCACTCCCTCAGCACTGACCCTCCGACAGCACCCACTCCCTCAGCGCTGACCCTCCGACAGTGCCCACTCCCTCAGCACTGACCCTCCGACAGTGCCCACTCCCTCAGCACTGACCCTCCGACAGCACCCACTCCCTCAGCACTGACCCTCCGACAGTGCCCACTCCCTCAGCACTGACCCCCCCGACAGTGCCCACTCCCTCAGCACTGTTTGAATCCTGCTCGGGTGCATTCCTGCAGAATTAATCCTCACATTTCCGGCGTGTGATGAAATCTCACCACGCTTGTACTCGCAAAAATGGCCAGGTCATTGAGAGAGTTCGGTGGTTTCCCAGGAAATCCCCTGACCTCTCTTAGTGACAGTGGATTTCCTGAACAAGTTGTTGTACAGAGAGAGATATAGCTCTGCGAACACAGAGTTGCTCAATGCAGCACGAAGGTCAGCACTGATAGTGACTTGTTGACTATGTTTGCAAAAGACTTTGAGGAAAGCTGATTCCGCTGTTTTCTCTGTTTTCTTGCAGACTTTTGACAGAGACGGGTCACGGCTGTGCCAGGCTGGGCAACATTGCCCCCTCCGGTCCAACAAGGGAAACAGCACCCTCCCACCCCACTCCTCGCCAAAATTGGAACTTCAGCGTTATCGGAAACAGACCAACACCGTCCGTGCCAACCAGCCCCAGCTTCGCCAGTCTCTCTCCATCCCTGGCGACATCTTGGTGAATCTCCTCTGCACCCCCCGCGCAATCCCCTCCTTCCAAAAATGTGGAGATGCCAGAGTTGGACTGAGCAGGGAAACAGACCCTTCGGCCCAACCCGTCCATGCTGTCCCAGATATCCTAACCTCATCTAGCCCCGTTTAGAGTCAGAGAGATGTACAGCACAGAAACAGACCCTTCGGCCCAACCCGTCCATGCTGTCTCAGATATCGTAACCTAATCTAGTCCCATTTAGAGTCAGAGAGATGTACAGCACGGCAACATGCCCTTCAGCCCGATCCGCCCATGCTGTCCCAGATATCCTAACCTAATCTAGTCCCATTTAGAGTCAGAGAGATGTACAGCAGGGAAACAGGCCCTTCGGCCCAACCCGTCAATGCTGTCCCAGATATCCTAACGCAATCGAGTCCCACCTGCCAGTACCCAGCACATATCCTTCCAAACCCTTCCTATTCATATACCCATCCAGATGCCTCTTAAATGCTGTCATTGTACCAGCCCCCACCACTTCCTCTGGCAGCTCATTCCATACACACACCATCCTCTGGGTGAAAAAATTGCCCCTTAGGTCTCTTTCATATCTTTCCCCTCTCACCCTAAACCTATGCCCCTCTAGTTCTGGACTCCCCCACCCCAGGGGGAAAAGACTTTGTCTATTTACCCTATCCATGCCCCTCATAATTTTGTAAACCTCTATAAGGTCACCCTTCAGCCTCTGACGCTCCAGGGAAAACAGCCCCAGCCTGTTCAGCCTCTCCCTGTAGCTCAGACCCTCCAACCCTGGCAACATCCTTGTAAATCTTTTCTGAACCCTTTCAAGTTTCACAACATCTTTCCGATAGGAAGGAGACCAGAATTGCACACAATATCCCAACAGTGGCCTAACCAGTGTCCTGTACATCTGCAACATGACCTCCCAACTCCTGTACTCAATACTCTGACCAATAAAGCATACCAAACGCTGCCTTCACTATCCTATCTACCTGTGACTCCACTTTCAAGGAGCTATGAACCTGCACTCCAAGGTCTCTTTGTTCAGCAACACCCCCTAGGACCTTACCATTAAGTGTATAAGTCCTGCTAAGATTTGCTTTGATCGATTTGTGTCAACCTTTCAGGGTGTACAAGGTCAAAAATCAAACGACACTAGGGTATAGTCCAACAGGTTTGTTTGACCTTGCAAGCTTTCGGAGCGCAGCTCTTTCATCAGGCGTGTCTTTCTAGAGACATATAATTCACACCTCGTTATCAAAACCAGACTTGAGGATGGAGCTGAGCTCTGAAAATTGGGGATTTCATATAAACCTATTTGGACTCTAACCTGGTGTTGCTTGATTTTTTTTAATGTTCCTACAGTGTGGGGACAAGAACGTGGGATATGTTCAGGGAGTCGCTCGATGAGAAACTAACACTCCCACAGCTTTTCATAGCGCTCAGAGAACCACTTCTCAAGGCACGTAATAAACTGGTACACTCCACCAATACATTCTGGAATGTAAGGAGTTCGGAGTAAGCCATTCAGCCCATCGACCCTGCTCTCCCACTTCATAAGAGGACTGGTAATGGATTTTGAGAAGATTTGTAGCTCAGGTTGAGGTTCTGGATGTGGGTTTGCTCGCTGAGCTGGAAGGTTCATTTTCAGACGTTTCGTCATCATACTAAGTAACATCTTCTGTGAGCCCCTGAATGAATCACTGGTGATGTAGCCCACTTTCTATTTATAGGTTTGAGTTTCCTTGGGTTGACGATATCATTTCCTGTGATGACGTCACTTCCTGTTCTTTTTCTCAGGGAGTAGTAAATGGGATCCAAGTTGATGTGTTTGTTGATAGAGTTCCGGTTGGAATGCCATGCTTCTAGGAATTCTCGCACATGTCTCTGGTTGGCTTGCCCAATGTGATCTCCTGCATGTTGGGGAGACTGGACACCTTCCTAGCAGAGCATTTTAGGGAACATCTCTGGGACACCCGCACCAATCAACCACACCGCCCCGTGGCCCAACATTTCAACTCCCCCTCCCACTCTGCTGAGGACATGGCGGTCCTGGGCCTCCTTCACCGCCGCTCCCTCACCACCAGACGTTTGGAGGAAGAACGCCTCATCTTCCACCTCGAGAACTTCCAACCCCAGGGCATCAATGTGGACGTCACCAGTTTTCTCATATGCCCTCCCCCCCCCCTTACCCCAGTTCCAACCTTCCAGCTCAGCACCATCCTCATGACCTGTCCCACCTGTCAATCTTCCTTCCCACCTGTCCACTCCCCGAACTATCACCTTTACCCCCACCTCCGACCACCTATTGCCCTCTCAACTACCTTTCCCCCAGCTCCACCCCCAAGGCTCCCAGCCTGTATTCCTGATGAAGGGCGTTTGCCCGAACCGTCGACTCTCCTGCTCCTCGGATGCTGCCTGACTTGCTGTGGTTTTCCAGCAACACGCTCTCAACTCTGATCTCCAGATCTCGCTGTCTCATGACTGTGTTGGCCTTTCAGCTGAAACATCTGAAAATGACCCTTCCAGCTCATCGAGCAAACCTACAGCCAGATTGTTGCTCAGCTCATCTCGGCCTGAACTGCACTTGCCTGCCCGTTCCCTATAATCCTTCAACCCCACCCCAAGTAAAAATACTGTCCGCCTCCTCCTCAAATTTACTCAATGTCCCAGCATCCAGGGAAACGAATCCCGCAAAATTACAAACCCTTGAGAGAACTAAACCCTCCTCATCTCTGTTGTAAATCTGCAGCCCCTTCTCCAAAAGCGATCCCCTCTGGTTCTGCATTCACTGTCACCGTGAGACTCTTAATTCCAGATTTTTAATTAAACTAAATCCTGCTGTGCTGGAACGAAAACAGAAATTGCTGCAGAAACTCAGCAGGTCACGTCAGCATCTGCAGAGAGAAAGCAGAGTTAACGTTTCAGGTTCGCTCTGTTGAAGGGTCAATGCAGGCACAATGGCTTGATTATATATAGCGATGACTGACGGGGGACAGGATAGGATGGTATCGTTGGTGGCTCAGTGGTTAGCACTGCTGCCTCTCTAGTGTCAGGGACCTGGGTTCGATCCCACCCTCAGGTACCCTGTCTGGGATGGAATTCACACGCTCTCCCTGTGTCTTGTGTGGGTTTCCCCGAAGTTTGAGGGGCATAGAGGTTTTTGAAAGCATGATGGGGATAGGTGAGGTGGATGGCAGGGGTCCTTTCCCTAGGGTGGGGGAACTTCAAAGCCAGGGGACATGTTTGTCAGGAGAGAGGAGAGACATTTTTAAAAACGATGCGAGGGGCAACTTTTTTTTTTAAACGGACAGTGGTTCACACGTGGACTGA
>NC_092785.1:3038013-3040513 GCF_047496795.1 Chiloscyllium punctatum | reverse complement strand
CGCTGCGCGGGGCTGGCTCAGGATCTCCTGCAGCTTCTCGATCCGCACCCGGCGAAGGTGCGCCAGTTTCCGCTGCTCGTTGTACTGCTCCAGAAATACCTCCAGGGCAAAGCGGCCTTCGAGGAATCTCTCCGCCAGCTCCTGGAAAACAAGACGGGGGGGAGGGGGTCGGAACCGCGATATTACCAACTGTAAACCCTTCCCCCCCCCCCCCCCCCCCCCACCCCGGCCTATGCGAATATCAGAGTGGGAATTCCTATGTAAACGTGTCACGCTGTGAGGAATCCCACGGAAAACAGTCACGCGATGAGGATTCCTATGTAAACAGGTCACTATGAGGATTCCTATGTAAACAGGTCACGCGATGAGAATTCCTATGTAAACAGGTCACGCGATGAGGATTCCTATGTAAACAGGTCACGCGATGAGGATTCCTATGTAAACAGGTCACTATGAGAATTCCTATGTAAACAGGTCACGCGATGAGAATTCCTATGTAAACAGGTCACGCGATGAGGATTCCTATGTAAACAGGTCGCGATGAGAATTCTTATGTAAACAGGTCACGCGATTAGAATTCCTATGTAAACAGGTCACTATGAGAATTCCTATGTAAACAGGTCACGCGATGAGGATTCCTATGTAAACAGGTCACGCGATGAGGATTCCTATGTAAACAGGTCACGCGATGAGAATTCCTATGTAAACAGGTCACTGTGAGAATTCCTATGTAAACTGACTCTGTTCCGGTACAGTACCAATTTCAAACCGCAGGCTCCAAGCACTCTGAATTCCCTCTTTAAAACTCTCCAAGTGTGATTACCACAGAGGGATAGATTCCGAGGGAAGTTCAGGGATTGAAGAATGAATGAATGGACTCATGGTGTTAACTTGGTTTCTCTCCCCACAGGTGCTGCCAAAAGACTTGTGGGATCGTGTGTTTTATAAAAATGGAGGCACAGGGAAGAAAAAGAAAAGCATGGAGATTAGGATGAACTTTTGTAATAACAATGGCCTGCTCTCAGCTGGAAAACCGTGTCAGGTTCAGGGGACTGTGTCTTAGGAAGGAGGGGAAGACTTTAGAGGAGGGTGTTGCCAGGGTCAGAGGGTTTTGAGCTACAGGGAGAGGCTGAACAGGCTGGGGTTGGTTTTCCCTGGAGCATCAGAGGCTGAGGGGTGACCATATAGAGGTTTATAAAATTATGAGGGGCACGGATAGAGCAAATAGGCAAAGTCTTTTCCTTGTGGTCGGGGAGTCCAGAACTAGAGGAGCATAGGTTTAGTGCAAGAGGGGAAAGGGGACCTAAGGGGCAACTTTTTCACCCAGAGGGTGGTACGTGTATGGAATGAGCTGCCAGAGGAAGTGGTGGGGGCTGGTACAATAGCAACATTGAAGAGGCATTTGGATGGGTATAGGAATAGGAAGGGTTTGGAGGGATATGGGCTGGGTGCTGGCAGGTGGGACTAGATTAGGTTGGGATATCTGGGACGGCATGGAGGAGTTGGGCCGAAGGGTCTGTTTCCATGCTGTACATCATCACTATGACTCTAAATGGGACTAGATTAGGTTGGGATGTCTGGTTGGCATGGGCTGAAGGGTCTGTTCCCGTGCTGTACATCTCTATGGCTCTATGAGAGCGAGCAGAGTCCTGACCCACAGTGTTCAGGATTGACATTAGGAAGCACTGTGACACACACACAAGGGTGGGGGAGGTTTGGTTCTCTTCCACAAACAGAGGGGATGCTGGATTAGCTGTTACATTTAAATCAGAGACAGATAGGTTAACGTTGAGCAGCAGTTCTCAGGGATAGGGGCTCAAGGCTGATACACAGAGTGAGGCCAATGATCAGCTGTCATCTCCTTAAATGGCAGAACAGCCTCAAGGGCGAGGGGCTGAATGGTCTCTTCCAGTACCTAGACGTGCTGGAAAATGGAACTGGATGGTGCTTGATCAGCAACAAAGAGCACAAAACAAAGAAAATTTACAGCCCAGCAACGGGACTGAGAGAGAGAGAGAGAGAGAGAGACAGAGCTCTGCCCCACCCAGGCCACACTCACCAGGAGCCCACCCACCAAGCCTTGTCCTCACTCCCCCCCCCAACCCCCCACCCCCCCCTGCGAGAGCAGAACCGAACTTGCTCACCTCGGACTCTTTCTCGACCTTCGCTCCCTCGGCCTGCAGCGTCGACAGAAGGAGATCCGTATCCGCTGCCTTTGAAAATCTTTCTGCAAAGATCAGGGAGTCCTGTGTTTACAAAACAAAGTGCCCCGCGCCGATATCTTACCGAGCTGCCCCTCTGCCTGCAACAACTCGTGGCCTAAGGCCAGACACCAGCGTTTCAAAAAGGTGGGGGGGGGTAGAAAAAAATCACACGAATCTGGCTTCGATCTGAAGGAAGTTGGAAATGGATCGACAGATTCCAGCATTTCTAAGGACACAGCCAGCGAAGGCTGATAAACTCTGCATCGGGTTTATCTTTTTTTGTCAGGAAGGTGAGG
>NC_092785.1:3034482-3037913 GCF_047496795.1 Chiloscyllium punctatum | reverse complement strand
CTCTCCCACACCACACTCCCCCTCTCCCACACACTCCCCCTCTCCCACACACTCCCCCCTCTCCTACATGGAGCTCCCTCTACACTGTCCCCATCAAACCCCGTCAGAGACAGGGACAGCACGGGGTTAGATACAGAGTAAAGCTCCCTCTACACTGTCCCCCCATCAAACACTCCCAGGGACAGGGACAGCACGGGGTTAGATACAGAGTAAAGCTCCCTCTACACTGTCCCCCATCCAACACACCCAGGGACAGGGACAGCACGGGGTTAGATACAGAGTAAAGCTGCCTCTACACTGTCCCCATCAAACACTCCCAGGGACAGGGACAGCATGGGGTTAGATACAGAGTAAAGCTCCCTCTGCACTGTCCCCCCATCAAACACTCCCCAGGAACAGGGACAGCACGGGGTTAGATACAGAGTAAAGCATCCCTCTACACTGTCCCCCCCATCAAACACTCCCCAGGGACAGGGACAGCACGGGGTTAGATACAGAGTAAAGCTCCCTCTACACTGTCCCCCATCAAACACTCCCAGGGACAGGGACAGCACGGGGTTAGATACAGAGTAATGCTCCCTCTACACCCTGACAGAGGAAGGGACATGAAGGATTGCCGTGTCCCAGCCTGTCCTAATTGCCAGTCGGTCATGTCCAGGCACTGGGGGAGCGCTCAGTGGGTTGGAAAGCTGTCAGAGCAGTGTGTACCTGCCGCACTGACAGACGGGGTTCGCCTGTGGCTCACACACAGGGCACCCCCAAACCCCCCACCCCAAACCCCCCCCTCCACCCCTCCCCTGCGGATTACCTGCGCAACGCAGACTTCTTCCTTCAGGATCCGGCCGTCGCACAGTCTCCACACACTGGGTCATGTTTGGTTTCGTCAGGGAACACATCCAGTTTGTGTGGGGCACCACCGATTGGTGCGTGACGGCGCGGTTTTTCAGCTCCACCGCATGGCCACAGTCCAGCTGCTGACAGAGAGCCTCCGCGGCTTCGGGTGAGAGGGCACCAGCCTCCGAGCGCCAGTAAACCTCAGAGTACACCATCAGGTCACCGTGACAACGGTTAGGACCAGACCATAACTGCAATTCATGGAGTCCATCTGCGAGTGGGCACAGAGAGAGAGAGAGAGAGAGAGAGACCACAGTAAATAAACAGTGAGAGAGAGAGAGAGAGAGAGAGAGACCACAGTAAATAAACAGTGAGAGAGAGAGAGAGAGAGAGAGAGACCACAGTAAATAAACAGTGAGAGAGAGAGAGAGACCACAGTAAATAAACAGTGAGAGAGAGAGAGAGAGAGAGAGAGACCACAGTAAATAAACAGTGAGAGAGAGAGAGAGACCACAGTAAATAAACAGTGAGAGAGAGAGAGAGAGAGACCACAGTAAATAAACAGTGAGAGAGAGAGAGAGACCACAGTAAATAAACAGTGAGAGAGAGAGAGAGACCACAGTAAATAAACAGAGAGAGAGAGAGAGAGAGACCACAGTAAATAAACAGTGAGAGAGAGAGAGAGAGAGAGACCACAGTAAATAAACAGTGAGAGAGAGACAGAGAGAGAGAGAGACCACAGTAAATAAACAGTGAGAGAGAGAGAGAGACCACAGTAAATAAACAGTGAGAGAGAGACAGAGAGAGAGAGAGACCACAGTAAATAAACAGTGAGAGAGAGAGAGAGAGAGAGAGACCACAGTAAATAAACAGTGAGAGAGAGAGAGAGACCACAGTAAATAAACAGTGAGAGAGAGAGAGAGAGACCACAGTAAATAAACAGTGAGAGAGAGAGAGAGAGAGAGAGAGAGAGAGAGAGACCACAGTAAATAAACTGTGAGAGAGAGAGAGAGAGAGAGACCACAGTAAATAAACAGTGAGAGAGAGAGAGAGAGAGAGAGAGACCACAGTAAATAAACAGTGAGAGAGAGAGACCACAGTAAATAAACAGTGAGAGAGAGAGACCACAGTAAATAAACAGTGAGAGAGAGAGACCACAGTAAATAAACAGTGAGAGAGAGAGAGAGAGAGACCACAGTAAATAAACAGTGAGAGAGAGAGAGAGAGAGACCACAGTAAATAAACAGTGAGAGAGAGAGAGAGAGACCACAGTAAATAAACAGTGAGAGAGAGAGAGAGAGAGACTACAGTAAATAAACAGTGAGAGAGAGAGAGAGAGAGACCACAGTAAATAAACAGTGAGAGAGAGAGAGAGAGACCACAGTAAATAAACAGTGAGAGAGAGAGAGAGACTACAGTAAATAAACAGTGAGAGAGAGAGAGAGAGAGAGAGACCACAGTAAATAAACAGTGAGAGAGAGAGAGAGAGAGACCACAGTAAATAAACAGTGAGAGAGAGAGAGACTACAGTAAATAAACAGTGAGAGAGAGAGAGAGAGAGAGACCACAGTAAATAAACAGTGAGAGAGAGAGAGAGAGAGAGACCACAGTAAATAAACAGTGAGAGAGAGAGAGAGAGACCACAGTAAATAAACAGTGAGAGAGAGAGAGAGAGAGACTACAGTAAATAAACAGTGAGAGAGAGAGAGAGACCACAGTAAATAAACAGTGAGAGAGAGAGAGAGAGAGAGACCACAGTAAATAAACAGTGAGAGAGAGAGAGACTACAGTAAATAAACAGTGAGAGAGAGAGAGAGAGAGAGAGAGACCACAGTAAATAAACAGTGAGAGAGAGAGAGACCACAGTAAATAAACAGTGAGAGAGAGAGAGAGAGAGAGACTACAGTAAATAAACAGTGAGAGAGAGAGAGAGAGACCACAGTAAATAAACAGTGAGAGAGAGAGAGAGACCACAGTAAATAAACAGTGAGAGAGAGAGACCACAGTAAATAAACAGTGAGAGAGAGAGAGAGAGACCACAGTAAATAAACAGTGAGAGAGAGAGAGAGAGACCACAGTAAATAAACAGTGAGAGAGAGAGAGAGAGAGACCACAGTAAATAAACAGTGAGAGAGAGAGAGAGAGACCACAGTAAATAAACAGTGAGAGAGAGAGAGAGAGAGAGAGAGAGAGACCACAGTAAATAAACAGTGAGAGAGAGAGAGAGAGAGAGAGACCACAGTAAATAAACAGTGAGAGAGAGAGAGAGAGAGACCACAGTAAATAAACAGTGAGAGAGAGAGAGAGAGAGACCACAGTAAATAAACAGTGAGAGAGAGAGAGAGAGAGACCACAGTAAATAAACAGTGAGAGAGAGAGAGAGACCACAGTAAATAAACAGTGAGAGAGAGAGACCACAGTTAATAAACAGTGAGAGAGACACAGAGAGAGACCACAGTAAATAAACAGTGAGAGAGACACAGAGAGAGACCACAGTAAATAAACAGTGAGAGAGAGAGAGACTACAGTAAATAAACAGTGAGAGAGAGAGAGAGAGACCACAGTAAATAAACAGTGAGAGAGAGAGAGAGACCACA
>NC_092785.1:2936982-3029482 GCF_047496795.1 Chiloscyllium punctatum | reverse complement strand
AACAGTGAGAGAGAGAGAGACCACAGTAAATAAACAGTGAGAGAGAGAGAGAGAGACCGCAGTAAATAAACAGTGAGAGAGAGAGACCACAGTAAATAAACAGTGAGAGGGGGAACAGTGGAGAGTGTGAGAGAGAGAGAGAGAGAGAGAGAGAGAGAGACTACATAAATAAAAGAGAGAGAGACCACAGTAAATAAACAGTGAGAGGGGGAACAGTGGAGAGTGAGAGAGAGAGAGTGAGAGACACCATGATAAATAAACAGCTGGGGGAAGGGAGCTGGGCGAGAGGGACTGAGAGCAGAGATGGGGAGGAAGCGAACTTGTGATTGTGCTCAAGAGATTAGGGGGTGTTAAATGCTAAGTACAGTTAAAGAGGGTGAGTGATTGAGAAAGAGTGAGATAAAGTGAATGAAAGGAGGAGAGAGAGAGAGAATGAATGTGGGAAAGAGAGAGGGAAAGTGAGAGAGTGAAAAAGAATGGACACCTTCAAAATAGGCAGGAGAGAGAGATGGTGGAAGAGAGAGAGTAGGCAGTGAAAGAGAAGGGTAAGGAAGAGTGTGAGGGAGAGTGAGAAGGAGGGACGGGAAGTGGGAGAGACTGACAAAGAATGGACAAACTGAAGAGAGAGGTGACGAATAGAAAGGGAGAAGAGAGAGGGGGTGGGATGAGAAAGTGAGAAAGAGAGAGAATGCAACAGAGAGAGTGGGAAAGAGAGCACAAGAAAGCGAGAGGTGGCAGAGAAAAAGGAGGGAGACAGACGTGGAGATTTTCAGAAAGTGAAGCAGTGATCAAGAAATAAAGAGAGGACAGAAAATGAACGCAGAGAGAGGGTGAAGGAAAGAGAGAGTGCAAAAGCCAGGAGGAGGAAAGAGAGATGTGAGGTGAGGAGGGTGAGAGAGTGACAGAGGGGGAGTGAAAGAGAAAGGGAGAGATGCTGAGAGGATGGAAAAGGGATGGAGTATAATAAAAGGAGAGAGAGCGAAAAATGGGAAAGGGAGAGGAACAGAGATAAATCGAGAGAGAAAGTGAAGTGGATGGAGAAAGAGAGCACAGCACCAACGATAATCAACAAGTCAATAACGAGGAGGGGATGAGAGTGGAAATGAAGAAAAAGGAAAATTGGATGGAGTCTGGAATAGGAATGGGATTGGATGAAAGAGAAATAGGATAGGATAGGGAGAGAATTCTAGAAGGAGTTGGATGGGGGAAATGGGATGAATGAGAAAGGGAGGGGTTTGGAGGGAGAGAGGGTAGACCTGGTTTCGTGAATGGGAGCGAGTGAGGGAGAGGAAGTGATCGGGTGAGGATTCTTTCCTACCTGTGCAAACAATCCCTACAGAGCCGGGTGACTTACAGGTCTCTGTGACTCTGTGGCACTCCTTCAACTGAGCCTCACCATTGTGACATTTGACCGTGTGCTCCCACACTTTGGGAGTCATTTTGGGAAAGAAGTTGCCGTTCCCTATGGAGTGTAGGGAACCACAGTGCAGTTCCCTGCAGACGACAGCAGCCTCTGACTCGGAGAATCCTTGGGGACAGACGCTAACGTTTTGGAATGTCGTCAACTGCAATATGAGGTGTCCAGAGCAACGATTAGGACCATACTTGAGGTGAACTTGCCGAATTTCTACAACAACATAAACATTGGAATCATTTCCTTGGACATGCTCCTGATATGACTCCCTGCTGGGAT
This sequence comes from Chiloscyllium punctatum, assembly GCF_047496795.1. Taxonomy (NCBI): domain Eukaryota; kingdom Metazoa; phylum Chordata; class Chondrichthyes; order Orectolobiformes; family Hemiscylliidae; genus Chiloscyllium; species Chiloscyllium punctatum. The sequence goes on along the minus strand of NC_092785.1, from coordinate 3,027,789 downwards.
AGGGTCACAACCCCACGGTCCCTGCTGGGATAGGGTACCCCTCACACAGCCCTGCTGGGATAGGGTACCCCTCACACAGCCCTGCTGGGATAGGGTCCCCCCACTCACAGTCCCTCCCGGGATAGGGTGCCACCTCACAGTTCCTGCTGGGATAGGGCCACAACCTCACAGTCCCTGCTGGGATACTGTTCCAACATCACAGTCCCTGCTGGGATAGGGCCCCACCTCACAGTCCCTGCTGGGATGGGGTCCCACGCACACAGTCCCTGCTGGGATAGGGTTCCACCTCACAGTCCCTGCTGGGATGGGGTCCCACGCACACAGTCCCTGCTGGGATAGGGTTCCACCTCACAGTCCCTGCTGGGATAGGGTTCTACTCGCATAGTCCCTGCTGGGATAGTGACTCTCACCCGCAGTCCCACCTCCACACCTCCTGCTGGCCCAGAACTCCATTTAGCAATGGCCCACTGAAATAGGGAAACAGTGACACTTCCGTTGGTGGGAAGTAGAGTCATCCTCATCTAGGGCTGGAGGATATCACACTGTTTATGGAGTTTTCTCTCTGTCGAGACTTCGCAATTTCCAAAAACCCCCTCCGGCCCCTACACCCCCTCCCTATCTCTGTAACCCCCCTACACCCCCTCCCTATCTCTGTAACCCCCCTACACCCCCTCCCTATCTCTGTAACCCCCTCCAGCCCCTCCCTATCTCTGTAACCCCCCTACACCCCCTCCCTATCTCTGTAACCCCCTCCAGCCCCTACACCCCCTCCCTATCTCTGTCACACCCTCCAGCCCCTACACCCCCTCCCTATCTCTGTAACCCCCTCCAGCCCCTACACCCCCTCCCTATCTCTGTAACCCCCTCCAGCCCCTACACTCCCTCCCTATCTCTGTAACCCCCTCCAGCCCCTACACCACCTCCCTATCTCTGTAACCCCCTCCACCCCCTACACCCCCTCCCTATCTCTGTAACCCCCTCCAGCCCCTACACCCCCTCCCTATCTCTGTAACCCCCTCCAGCCCCTACAGCCCCTCCCTATCTCTGTAACCCCCTAAACCCCCTACACCCCCTCCCTATCTCTGTAACCCCCTCCAGCCCCTACACCCCCCTCCCTATCTCTGTAACCCCCTCCAGCCCCTACACCCCCTCCCTATCTCTGTAACCCCCTCCAGCCCCTACACCCCCTCCCTATCTCTGTAACCCCCTCCAGCCCCTACACTGCTCCAACGTTCTGTATACACAACTTGGGGTTAAAATCTGAGCTGGGTGGCCAGCCCTCTGGAGAGCTTTGGGGGCAATCAGAGCCATCCTGTTGGCGCTATCACAATGCAAACTATGTCTGTGGTTGCCCACGTATCTGGCCCAGTGTTTGCCTCACCTCTTGCGATGTGTGGTGGTGTGACAGTTGGCATGGTGTAGGTACATGGCTCTGCAAACACAGAGAGGGAGATTAATTCAGAATACACCCAGGAACGCAACGCTGAGGCACGAGAGACCAACAAGATCAAACACACACACTTACTCGCACACCCATGCACACTCACATGTCCACATGCTCAATTGTACACATTCTCGCGATCACACACACATCTACACTCACTGATGCACTCACACACATGCATGTTCACCCATTTGCACACATCCTCACACACGAAAGCGCACACATTGACTCTCACACACTCATACGCTAGCACTCACCCGCTCGCACACAAACAGACGTTCTTACACACATACAAACGCACACAATCTTGCACCCACTCATACTCACACACACACACACTCACTTGCACATGCAAACATACATACACACATACACTAACACACATTCTCACTCACACACACACCCATTCACGCACACTCTCACTCACACCCACACACACTCACCTACACACACTCATTCACACACTCTCACTCACACCCACACTCATTCACACACCCACACTCATTCACACACACTCTCACTCACACCCACACTCATTCACACACTCTCACTCACGCCCACACACACTTGCACCCACACAAACTCACACACACACACTCACACACACGCTCACACCCACATATACACACTCGCTCACACTTACACAAACAAACACGCACTCGCTCACAAACACAAACTTGCTTGCACACACACACTCACAGACACACGCTCACACTCATGTTCAATCATTAGCACATTCACACTCAGACACAATAATTGACCGGTGAGATCCTTAGGGAGAGGGGCTGAACGCCTAGGGCTGTTTTCCCTGGAGTGTCGGAGGCTGAGGGGTGACCTTACAGAGGTTTATAAAATCATGAGGGACATGGATAGGGTAAATAGACAAAGTCTTTTCCCCCTGGGGTGGGGGAGTCCAGAACTAGAGGGGCATAGGTTTAGGGTGAGAGGGGAAAGGGAGCTAAGGGGTAACTTTTTCACCCAGAGGGTGGTACGTGTCTGGAATGAGCTGCCAGAGGAAGTGGTAGGGGCTGGTACAATGACAGCATTGAAAAGGTGGATGGGGACATGAATAGGAAGGGTTTAGAGGGAGATGGGCCAAGTGCTGGCAAATGGGACTAGATGAGGTTAGGATATCTGGGACAGCATGGAGGGGTTGGGCCGAAGGGTCTGTTTCTGTGCTGTATGACTCTATGATGCTGTGACAATGCGATTCTGGGGTAGTTGGGCTCATGATCATCTCAAACCGTAGAACAGCACGGGTCATCAAAGGAGGCCACTCAGCCCCTTCCCCAGCCTGTCCCACAGGGGGAACAGCAGGAGGCCATTCAGCCCCTTCCCCACCCTGTCCCACACACAGGGGGAACAGCAGGAGGCCATTCAGCCCCTTCCCCAGCCTGTCACACAGGGGGAACAGCAGGAGGCCATTCAGCCCCTTCCCCAGCCTGTCACACAGGGGGAACAACAGGAGGTCATTCAGCCCCTGTGTGTGTGTATGAGTGTGTGTGTGTCAGTGTATGAGTGTGTGAGTGTGTGTGTGTATGAATGTGTGTGTGTATATGAGTGTGTGTGAGTGTGTGAGTGTATGAGTGTGTGTGTGAGTGAGTATGTGTGAGTGTGTGTGTGTGTGAGTGTGTGTGTGAGTGTATGAGTGTGTGTGTGTATGAGTGTGTGTGTGTATGAGTGTGTGTGTGTATTTGTATGACTGTGTGTGAGTGTGAGTGTGAGTGTATGAGTGTGTGTGTATGAATGTGTGTGTGTGAGTGTGTGTGTGACTGTATGAGTGTGTGTGAGTGTGTGTATGTGTGTGTATGTGTGTGTGTATGAGTGTGTGTGTATGTGTGTGAGTGAGTGAGTGTGTGTGTGTGAGTGTGAGTGTATGAGTGTGTGAGTGTGTGTGTATGTGTGTGAGTGAGTGTGAGTGTGTGTGTGTGTGTATGAGTGTGTGAGTGTGTGTGAGTATGTGTGTATGTGTGTGTGTGTGTGAGTGTGTGAGTGTGTGTGTGTGAGTGTATGAGTGTGTGAGTGTGTGTGAGTGTGTGTGTATGTGTGTGAGTGAGTGTGAGTGTGTGTGTGTGTATGAGTGTGTGAGTGTGTGTGAGTGTGTGTGTATGTGTGTGTGTGTGTGAGTGTGTGAGTGTGTGTGTGTGAGTGTATGAGTGTGTGAGTGTGTGAGTGTGAGTGAGTGTGTGTGTGTGAGTGTGTGTGAGTGTGTGTGTGAGTGTGTGTGTGAATGTGTGTGTGAGAGTGTGAGTGTGTGAGTGTGTGTGAGTGTGTGTGTATGTGTGTGTGAGTGTGTGTGTGTGTGAGTGTGTGTGTGAGTGTGTGTGAGTGTGTGTGTGTGAGTGTGAGTGTGTGTGAGTGTGTGTGTATGTGTGTGTGAGTGTGTGTGTGGGTGAGTGTGTGTGTGTGTGTGTGAGTGTGTGTGTGTGTGTGAGTGTGAGTGTATGAGTGTGTGAGTGTGTGTGAGTGTATGTGTATGTGTGTGAGTGAGTGTGAGTGTGTGTGAGTGTGTGTGTGTGAGTGTGTGTGAGTGTATGAGTGTGTGTGTATGTGTGAGTGTGTGAGTGTGTGAGTGTGAGTGAGTGTGTGTGTGTGTGTGAGTGAGTGTGAGTGTGAGTGTGTGTGAGTGTGTGTGAGAGTGTGATAGACATTATAAGGAAATGTTTGCCCCGGCTCTAATACACTTGATCTGACAATGGAATTCCTTCCATGAAAACCACATTTGAATAATTCCTATGAACGAAACACAAAGAGGATACGAACCAGCTCGGGGGGTTGATGTGTCTGAAAAACAAAGTGAAACATCGATGAGAGTCTGACTCAGTGCAAAGTGAGGCTGTATCTTGTGAATGTACCAACAGCTGTGAGAGATTATTCCAGAGGAAAGACCCTTCGGTCCATCGCCTCTGTGCTGGTACACACGGACGTGAACAACTGAGTGACGACCCTAATATTTATGTATTATATCGCGAGGAATGATTGCGACCGAGTGAAATGGACACATTGTCTAATAACTGGCTGCTCAAGGTCCAATGACTACCATTGTTCAATTGCCCATCGAACCCCGACAGTGTGGGAGCAGGCCATTCAGCCCATTGAGTTCACACTGACCCCCCCCCTCCCCCACAAAAATAAACCATCCCCCCATGACCCACAGCCCTACCCGACCCCTGCAAACCTCCATTTCCCCCCCCCCCCCATTGGTTAATCCACCCTAACCTGTACATCCCTGAGCTTCCTGTGGATTATTATTATTGTTATCCATTACGTGGATCATTCACCAGAACTCGGGTGGAGTATCACAGGCCCAGTGCAGGCCCTTCGGCCCCTCGATGCTGTGCTGACCCAATCTGAAGCCGGTCTAACCTACACCATTCCATTCTCGTCCATGTGCCTATCCAGTGCCCATTTAAATGCCCTTCAGGTTGGCGAGTCTCCCACTGTTACAGGCAGTGTGTTCCACCCCCCCCCACCCCCACTACTCTCTGAGTAAAAAAAAACTCCCTCTGACATCTGTCCTATATCTATCACCCCCTCAGTTTAAAGCTCGTGCTGGCCTTCACCATCTGAGGGTAAAAGGCTCTCCCTGTCCAGCCGATCTAACCCTCGGATTATCTTACACGTCTCGATTAAGCCACCTCTCAACCTCCTTCTCTCTGACGAACACACGTCCCTCAGCCGATTCCCTCGTGAGACCGTCCCTCCAAGACCGGGCAACGTCCCGGAAAAATCTCCTCTGAAACCTTTCCAAAGCTTCCACCTCCTTCCTGCAACGCGGTGACCGGAACTGTGGGCAATACTCCAAGTGCGGCCGCACCAGGGCTTTGGACAGCTGCAGCCTGACCTCGTGGCTCCCAAACTCAGTCCCTCTCCCAATAAGAGCTAACGCACCGTCCACCTTCTGAACAACCCTCGAGGGGAAAGTGAGGACTGCAGATGCTGGAGATCAGAGCTGAAAATGTGTTGCTGGAAAAGCGCAGCAGGGCAGGCAGCATCCGAGGAGCAGGAGAAGGGATTCCTGAAGAAGGGCTGATGCCCGAAACGTCGATTCTCCTGTTCCTCGGATGCTGGATCCTTTGGAATTAGCCAAATGTGAGGATTACGGGTCAAACGGACATCGCAAAAACAAGAACCTCAATGGGAAAAAAAGAATTCCTTTCACAAAAATCGCCACTGAATAATCTCTACGGAAGGCAATGTGAAGGAGTTACGAACCTGCGAGTCGGAAAGCCGGAATACCTGGAAAACAAAATGAAACAGGAATGAGAACGCGGCTCAAGGGAATGCGAGATCTGAATATTGAGAATTTTATCAACAACTTAGAGGGGTCTATCACACAGAAAAGACAGTTCTGTGTATCGTCGCTGTGCTGGGACTCTCCCGGGACGTTGTGGCACAGGACTCTGGTAAAGGTTACAGCAGAAGGTTGTAGGTTCGTATCTCACTCGAGAAAGTCAAGTCTGGTAAAAATACCAAGGAGTGAAACTATCAAGGAGAGTGGGCACTGTTGGAGGGTCAGTGCTGAGGGAGTGGGCACTGTCGGAGGGTCGGTGCTGTGGGAGTGGGCACTGTCGGAGGGTCAGTGCTGAGGGAGTGGGCACTGTCGGAGGGTCGGTGCTGAGGGAGTGGGCACTGTCGGAGGGTCAGTGCTGAGGGAGTGGGCACTGTCGGAGGGTCAGTGCTGAGGGATTAGGCACTGTCGGAGGGTCAGTGCTGAGGAGTGGGCACTGTCAGAGGGTCAGTGCTGAGGGAGTGGGCACTGTCGCAGGGTCAGTGCCGAGGGAGTGGGCACTGTCAGAGGGTCAGTGCTGAGGGAGTGGGCACTGTCGAAGGGTCAGTGCTGAGGGAGTGGGCACTGTCGGAGGGTCAGTACTGAGGGAGTGGGCACTGTCGGAGGGTCAGTGCTGAGGGTGTGGGCACCGTCGGAGGGTCACTGCTGAGGGAGTGCCGCACTGTCGGAGGGTCAGTGCTGAGGGATTGGGCACTGTTGGAGGGTCAGTGCTGAGGGAGTGCCGCACTGTCGGAGGGTCAGTGCTGAGGGAGTGGTCACTGTCGTAGGTTCAGTGCTGAGGGTGTGGACACTGTCGGAGGGGTCAGTGCTGAGGGAGTGCCGCACTTTCGAAGGGTCAGTGCTGAGGGAGTGGACACTGTCAGAGGGTCAGTGCTGAGGGAGAGGGCACTGTCGGAGGGTCTGTGCTGAGGGAGAGGGCACTTCAGAGGGTCAGTGCGGAGGGAGTGGGCACTGTCGGAGGGTCAGTGCTGAGGGAGTGGGCACTGTCGGAGGGTCAATGCTGAGGGAGTGGGCCCTGTCGGAGGGTCAGTGCTGAGGGAGTAGGCACTGTCGAAGGGTCAGTGCTGAGGGAGTGCCACACTGTCGGAGGGTCAGTGCTGAGGGAGTGGGTTCTGTCGGAGGGTCAGTGCTGAGGGAGTGGGCACTGTCGGAGGGTCAGTTCTGAGGGAGTGGGCACTGTCGGAGGGTCAGTGCTGAGGGAGAGGGCACTGTCGCAGGGTCAGTGCTGAGGGAGAGGGCACTGTCGGAGGGTCAGTGCTGAGGGAGAGGGCACTGTCGGAGGGGTCAGTGCTGAGGGAGTGCCGCACTGTCGAAGGGGTCAGTGCTGAGGGAGAGGGCACTGTCGGAGGGTCAGTGCTGAGGGGGTGGGCACTGTCGTAGGTTCAGTGCTGAGGGTGTGGACACTGTCGGAGGGGTCAGTGCTGAGGGAGTGCCGCACTGTCGAAGGGTCAGTGCTGAGGGAGTGGACACTGTCAGAGGGTCAGTGCTGAGGGAGAGGGCACTGTCGGAGGGTCTGTGCTGAGGGAGAGGGCACTTCAGAGGGTCAGTGCTGAGGGAGTGGGCACTGTCGGAGGGTCAGTGCTGAGGGAGTGGGCACTGTCAGAGGGTCAATGCTGAGGGAGTGGGCCCTGTCGGAGGGTCAGTGCTGAGGGAGTAGGCACTGTCGGAGGGTCAGTGCTGAGGGAGTGCCGCACTGTCGGAGGGTCAGTGCTGAGGGAGTGGGTTCTGTCGGAGGGTCAGTGCTGAGGGAGTGGGCACTGTCGGAGGGTCAGTTCTGAGGGAGTGGGCACTGTCGGAGGGTCAGTGCTGAGGGAGAGGGCAGTGCCGGAGGGTCAGTGCTGAGGGAGTGGGCACTGTCGGAGGGTCAGTGCTGAGGGAGTGTGCACTGTCGGAGGGTCAGTGCTGAGGGAGTGGGCACTGTCGGAGGGTCAGTGCTGAGGGAGTGCCGCACTGTCGGAGGGTCAGTGCTGAGGGAGTGGGTTCTGTCGGAGGGTCAGTGCTGAGGGAGTGGGCACTGTCGGAGGGTCAGTTCTGAGGGAGTGGGCACTGTCGGAGGGTCAGTGCTGAGGGAGAGGGCACTTTCGCAGGGTCAGTGCTGAGGGAGAGGGCACTGTCGGAGGGTCAGTGCTGAGGGAGAGAGCACTGTCAGAGGGTCAGTCCTGAGGGAGAGGGCTCTGTCGGAGGGTCAGTGCTGAGGGAGTGGGCACTGTCGGAGGGTCAGTGCTGAGGGAGTGGGCACTGTCGTAGGTTCAGTGCTGAGGGTGTGGACACTGTCGGAGGGGTCAGTGCTGAGGGAGTGCCGCACTGTCGAAGGGTCAGTGCTGAGGGAGTGGACACTGTCGGAGGGTCAGTGCTGAGGGAGTGAGCACTGTCGGAGGGTCAGTGCTGAGGGAGTGGGTTCTGTCGGAGGGTCAGTGCTGAGGGAGTGGGCACTGTCGGAGGGTCAGTTCTGAGGGAGTGGGCACTGTCGGAGGGTCAGTGCTGAGGGAGAGGGCACTGTCGCAGGGTCAGTGCTGAGGGAGAGGGCACTGTCGGAGGGTCAGTGCTGAGGGAGAGAGCACTGTCAGAGGGTCAGTCCTGAGGGAGAGGGCACTGTCGGAGGGTCAGTGCTGAGGGTGTGGACACTGTCAGAGGGTCAGTGCTGAGGGAGAGGGCACTGTCGGAGGGTCTGTGCTGAGGGAGAGGGCACTTCAGAGGGTCAGTGCTGAGGGAGTGGGCACTGTCGGAGGGTCAGTGCTGAGGGAGTGGGCACTGTCGGAGGGTCAATGCTGAGGGAGTGGGCCCTGTCGGAGGGTCAGTGCTGAGGGAGTAGGCACTGTCGGAGGGTCAGTGCTGAGGGAGTGCCGCACTGTCGGAGGGTCAGTGCTGAGGGAGTGGGTTCTGTCGGAGGGTCAGTGCTGAGGGAGTGGGCACTGTCGGAGGGTCAGTTCTGAGGGAGTGGGCACTGTCGGAGGGTCAGTGCTGAGGGAGAGGGCACTGTCGGAGGGTCAGTGCTGAGGGAGTGGGCACTGTCGGAGGGTCAGTGCTGAGGGAGTGGGCACTGTCGGAGGGTCAGTGCCGAGGGAGTGGGCATTGTCAGAGGGTCAGTGCTGAGGGAGTGGGCACTGTCAGAGGGTCAGTGCTGAGGGTGTGGGCACCGTCGGAGGGTCACTGCTGAGGGAGTGCCGCACTGTCGGAGGGTCAGTGCTGAGGGATTGGGCACTGTTGGAGGGTCAGTGCTGAGGGAGTGCCGCACTGTCGGAGGGTCAGTGCTGAGGGAGTGGTCACTGTCGTAGGTTCAGTGCTGAGGGTGTGGACACTGTCGGAGGGGTCAGTGCTGAGGGAGTGCCGCACTGTCGAAGGGTCAGTGCTGAGGGAGTGGACACTGTCAGAGGGTCAGTGCTGAGGGAGAGGACACTGTCGGAGGGTCTGTGCTGAGGGAGAGGGCACTTCAGAGGGTCAGTGCTGATGGAGTGGGCACTGTCGGAGGGTCAGTGCTGAGGGAGTGGGCACTGTCGGAGGGTCAATGCTGAGGGAGTGGGCCCTGTCGGAGGGTCAGTGCTGAGGGAGTAGGCACTGTAGGAGGGTCAGTGCTGAGGGAGAGGGCACTGTCGCAGGGTCTGTGCTGAGGGAGAGGGCACTGTCGGAGGGTCAGTGCTGAGGGAGAGAGCACTGTCAGAGGGTCAGTCCTGAGGGAGAGGGCACTGTCGGAGGGTCAGTGCTGAGGGAGTGGGCACTGTCGGAGGGTCAGTGCTGAGGGTGTGGACACTGTCGGAGGGGTCAGTGCTGAGGGAGTGCCGCACTGACGAAGGGTCAGTGCTGAGGGAGTGGACACTGTCAGAGGGTCAGTGCTGAGGGAGAGGGCACTGTCGGAGGGTCTGTGCTGAGGGAGAGGGCACTTCAGAGGGTCAGTGCTGAGGGAGTGGGCACTGTCGGAGGGTCAATGCTGAGGGTGTGGGCCCTGTCGGAGGGTCAGTGCTGAGGGAGTAGGCACTGTCGGAGGGTCAGTGCTGAGGTAGTGCCGCACTGTCGGAGGGTCAGTGCTGAGGGAGTGGGTTCTGTCGGAGGGTCAGTGCTGAGGGAGTGGGCACTGTCGGAGGGTCAGTTCTGAGGGAGTGGGCACTGTCGGAGGGTCAGTGCTGAGGGAGAGGGCACTGTCGGAGGGTCAGTGCTGAGGGAGTGGGCACTGTCGGAGGGTCAGTGCTGAGGGAGTTGGCACTGTCGGAGGGTCAGTGCCGAGGGAGAGGGCACTGTCAGAGGGTCAGTGCTGAGGGTGTGGGCATCGTCGGAGGGTCACTGCTGAGGGAGTGCCGCACTGTCGGAGGGTCAGTGCTGAGGGAGTGGGCACTGTCGGAGGGTCAGTGCTGAGGGATTGGGCACTGTTGGAGGGTCAGTGCTGAGGGAGTGCCGCACTGTCGGAGGGTCAGTGCTGAGGGAGTGGTCACTGTCGTAGGTTCAGTGCTGAGGGTGTGGACACTGTCGGAGGGGTCAGTGCTGAGGGAGTGCCGCACTGTCGAAGGGTCAGTGCTGAGGGAGTGGACACTGTCAGAGGGTCAGTGCTGAGGGAGAGGGCACTTCAGAGGGTCAGTGCTGAGGGAGTGGGCACTGTCGGAGGGTTAGTGCTGAGGGAGTGGGCACTGTCGGAGGGTTAGTGCTGAGGGAGTGCCGCACTGTCGGAGGGTCAGTGCTGAGGGAGTGGGTTCTGTCGGAGGGTCAGTGCTGAGGGAGTGGGCACTGTCGGAGGGTCAGTTCTGAGGGAGTGGGCACTGTCGGAGGGTCAGTGCTGAGGGAGAGGGCACTGTCGCAGGGTCAGTGCTGAGGGAGTGGGCACTGTCGGAGGGTTAGTGCTGAGGGAGTGCCGCACTGTCGGAGGGTCAGTGCTGAGGGAGTGGGTTCTGTCGGAGGGTCAGTGCTGAGGGAGTGGGCACTGTCGGAGGGTCAGTTCTGAGGGAGTGGGCACTGTCGGAGGGTCAGTGCTGAGGGAGAGGGCACTGTCGCAGGGTCAGTGCTGAGGGAGAGGGCACTGTCGGAGGGTCAGTGCTGAGGGAGAGAGCACTGTCAGAGGGTCAGTCCTGAGGGAGAGGGCACTGTCGGAGGGTCAGTGCTGAGGGAGTGGACACTGTTGGAGGGGTCAGTGCTGAGGGAGTGCCCCACTGTCGAAGGGTCAGTGCTGAGGGAGTGGACACTGTCAGAGGGTCAGTGCTGAGGGAGAGTGCACTGTCGAGGGTCAGTGCTGAGGGAGTGGGCACTGTTGGAGGGTCAATGCTGAGGGAGTGGGCCCTGTCGGAGGGTCAGTGCTGAGGGAGTAGGCACTGTCGGAGGGTCAGTGCTGAGGGAGTGCCGCACTGTCGAAGGGTCAGTGCTGAGGGAATGGGTTCTGTCGGAGGGTCAGTGCTGAGGGAGTGGGCACTGTCGGAGGGTCAGTTCTGAGGGAGTGGGCACTGTCGGAGGGTCAGTGCTGAGGGAGAGGGCACTGTCGCAGGGTCAGTGCTGAGGGAGAGGGCACTGTCGGAGGGTCAGTGCTGAGGGAGAGAGCACTGTCAGAGGGTCAGTCCTGAGGGAGAGGGCACTGTCGGATGGTCAGTGCTGAGGGAGTGGTCACTGTCGGAGGGTCAGTGCTGAGGGGGTGGGCACTGTCGGAGAGTCAGTGCTGAGGGAGTGGGCACTGTCGGAGGGTCAGTGCTGAGGGAGTGCCGCATTGTCGGAGGGTCAGTGCTGAGGGAGTGGGCACTGTCGGAGGGTCAGTGCTGAGGGGTTGGGCACTGTCGGAGAGTCAGTGCCGAGGGAGTGGGCACTGTCGGAGGGTCAGTGCTGCGGGAGTGGACACTGTCAGAGGGTCAGTGCTGAGGGAGAGGGCACTGTCGGAGGGGCTGTGCTGAGGGAGAGGGCACTGTCGGAGGGTCAGTGCTGAGGGAGTGGGCACTGTCGTAGGTTCAGTGTTGAGGAAGTGGGCACTGTCAGAGGGTCAATGCTGAGGGAGTGGGCTCTGTCGGAGGGTCGGTGCTGAGGGAGTGGGCACTGTCGGGGGGTCAGTTCTGAGGGAGTGGGCACTGTCGGAGGGTCAGTGCTGAGGGAGAGGACACTGTCGGAGGGTCAGTGCTGAGGGAGAGGGCACTGTCGCAGGGTCAGTGCTGAGGGAGAGAGCACTGTCGGAGGGTCAGTCCTGAGGGAGAGGGCACTGTCGGAGGGTCAGTGCTGAGGGAGTGGACACTGTCGGAGGGTCAATGCTGAGGGAGAGGGCACTCTCGGAGGGTCAGTGCTGAGGCAGTGGGCCCTGTCAGAGGGTCAGTGCTGAGCGAGTGGGCACTGTCGTAGGTTCAGTGCTGAGGATGTGGGCACTGTCAGAGGGTCAATGCTGAGGGAGTGGGCCCTGTCGGAGGGTCAGTGCTGAGTGAGTGGGCCCTGTCGGAGGGTCAGTGCTGAGTGAGTGGGCCCTGTCGGAGGGTCAGTGCTGAGGGAGTGAGCCCTGTCGGAGGGTCAGTGCTGAGGGAGTGGGCACTGTCGGAGGGTCAGTGCTGAGGGAGTGGGCACAGTCAGAGGGTCAATGCTGAGGGAGAGGGCACTGTCGGAGGGTCAGTGCTGAGGGAGTGGGCAATGTCGGAGGGTCAGTGCTGAGGGAGTGGGCACTGTCGGAGGGTCAGTGCTGAGGGAGTGGGCCCTGTCGGAGGGTCAGTGCTGAGTGAGTGGGCACTGTCGGAGGGTCAGTGCTGAGGATGTGGGCACTGTCAGAGGGTCAATGCTGAGGGAGTGGGCCCTGTCGGAGGGTCAGTGCTGAGGGAGTGGGCACTGTCGGAGAGTCAGTGCTGAGGGAGTGGGCACTGTCGGAGGGTCAGTGCTGAGGGAGTGGGCACTGTCGGAGGGTCAGTGCTGAGGGAGTGGACACTGTCGGAGGGTCAGTGCTGAGGGAGTGGGCCCTGTCGGAGGGTCAGTGCTGAGGGAGTGGGCTCTGTCGGAGGGTCAGTGCTGTGGGAGTGGGCTCTGTCGGAGGGTCAGTGCTGAGGGAGGGTCAGTGCTGAGGGAGTGGGCCCTGTCGGAGGGTCATTGCTGAGGGAGTGGGCACTGTCGGAGGGTCAGTGCTGAGGGAGTGGGCACTGTCGGAGGGTCAGTGCTGAGGGAGTGGGCACTGTCGGAGGGTCAGTGCTGAGGGAGCGGGCACTGTCGGAGGGTCAGTGCTGAGGGAGAGGGCACTGTCGGAGGGTCAGTGCTGAGTGAGTGGGCCCTGTCGGAGGGTCAGTGCTGAGGGAGTGGGCACTGTCGGAGGGTCAGTGCTGAGGGGAGTGGGCACTGTCGGAGGGTCAGTGCTGAGTGAGTGGGCCCTGTCGGAGGGTCAGTGCTGAGTGAGTGGGCACTGTCGGAGGGTCAGTGATGAGGGAGCGGGCACTGTCGGAGGGTCAGTACTGAAGGAGTGCTGCACTGACGGAGGGTCAGTGCTGTGGGAGTGGGCACTGTCGGAGGGTCAGTGCTGAGGGAGTGGACACTGTTGAACGGTCAGTGCTGAGGGAGTGGGCACTGTCAGAGGGTCAATGCTGAGGGAGTGGGCCCTGTCCGAGGGTCAGTGCTGAGGGAGTGGGCACTGTCGGAGGGTCAGTGCTGAGTGAGTGGGCCCTGTCGGAGGGTCAGTGCTGAGTGAGTGGGCACTGTCGGAGGGTCAGTGCTGAGGGAGTGGGCACTGTCGGAGGGTCAGTGCTGAGGGAGTGGGCCCTGTCGGAGGGTCAGTGCTGAGTGAGTGGGCCCTGTCGGAGGGTCAGTGCTGAGTGAGTGGGCCCTGTCGGAGGGTCAGTGCTGAGGGAGTGGGCCCTGTCGGAGGGTCAGTGCTGAGGGAGTGGGCACTGTCAGAGGGTCAGTGCTGGGGGAGTGCGCACTGTCTGAGGGTCAGTGCTGAGGGAGTGGGCCCTGTCGGAGGGTCAGTGCTGAGTGAGTGGGCCCTGTCGGAGGGTCAGTGCTGAGTGAGTGGGCCCTGTCGGAGGGTCAGTGCTGAGGGAGTGGGCACTGTCGGAGGGTCAGTGCTGAGGGAGTGGGCCCTGTCGGAGGGTCAGTGCTGAGTGAGTGGGCCCTGTCGGAGGGTCAGTGCTGAGTGAGTGGGCCCTGTCGGAGGGTCAGTGCTGAGGGAGTGGGCCCTGTCGGAGGGTCAGTGCTGAGGGAGTGGGCACTGTCAGAGGGTCAGTGCTGGGGGAGTGCGCACTGTCTGAGGGTCAGTGCTGAGGGAGTGGGCCCTGTCGGAGGGTCAGTGCTGAGTGAGTGGGCCCTGTCGGAGGGTCAGTGCTGAGTGAGTGGGCCCTGTCGGAGGGTCAGTGCTGAGTGAGTGGGCCCTGTCGGAGGGTCAGTGCTGAGGGAGTGGGCACTGTCGGAGGGTCAGTGCTGAGGGAGTGGGCCCTGTCGGAGGGTCAGTGCTGAGGGACTGGGCACTGATTTTTTTCACACTGCTCCTGACTGCGTTTGCAGGTAATTTGAGTATCATTTGGTAACAAAGGCAAGACGTGAAAAAATATACCAATCGGTTGTTCATGAAAACATGTCCAAACATTAAATCAAACAAGATAAGACATCCTCTATTTTTGAGCTGATCTGTTGAGAGTTGCCCTGTGTCTCAATGTTAACCCCTTAATCACGTACAGAAATTCACTTCACTTTGCAAACATGGTCCAATACAGTCCTGTGTCAGTGCGAAATCTTCGGAACTGCAGCCAAATTCCGATTTTTATTCATTCTTCTGTACTGACCTGCTTCGGTAACCGTGTCGGTATATGAAGACTTCTTTATGAATCAGGGTCAGTGCGCGTTAGTAGGCTGCAGCTTTTCATATTTCTTGTGCAAACTCCACACAGACTATCGCCCGCCCCCCCGCCAAGGGTGGGATTGAACCAGGGACCCTGGCGCTGTGAGGCAGCAGTGCTAACCACTGAGACACCCCGTTGCCCTTTATTTTAGTTTAAAATTTAATTTTTCTATTGGCAACACATCCACAAACATCCACTCCCTCGATCACCAATCCCACACGCACACATTCATGTTGGGTTTGAACCCTGTCAACAACCCAAGAATTGGCTTGTTGTGTGCTTGCTGGGGGTAGTGTGGTTGAACCGTCTAAGGTGCTGGATTTAAGCTCCAGTCGCCATTGAGTTGTGGGTTCCACGCCTGAAGCCCCCGATTTTATTTTTAAATTAGATACGGCCATGACTTCGAAAGTACTTTATTGGCTGCAATGAATAAACCTGGTATTGGGCACAGTGCTCAGTTAACGGGCTGGTTCAGTCACAAGGGGCCGAACAATCTCATTCTGGCTGAGTCACACTTGCTCTGTTATGGCCATCAGTGTTGGAGACCCCCCTCTATTGGTCTCGATGACCCCATATTCGAGTACAGTGCCTCACCTCTCGTTGAGGCAAACCTCCCAGACGCAATACTGAGTCACGACCGAAGGCACCAGTAGTACTTCAGCTCCTCAAAACCCTACAGCTGTTGCTTCATTTGTCCCGTCCCGCTTCCCACAGGGTAGGCTCTGTACGCCATCGGGCCCTGGACCTTGACCTGTAGCTCAACGCAAACTGGAGGAACAGAGTTAAAAATCACACGACACCAGGTTATAAGGCCAACAGGTTTAATTGGAAGCACACTCGCTTTCGGAGCGACGCTCCTTCATCTGGTGATTGTGACCCTTTGTCAGGTGATTCACCAGATGAGGGAGCGTCGCTCCGAAAGCTGTGTGCTTCCAATTAAACCTGTTGGCCTTATAACCTGGTGTCGTGTGATTTTTAACTTCGTACACCCCAGTCCAACACCGGCGTCTCCAAAACATGGAGGAACAGCATCTCACCTTCCAACGAGACGCGTTACAGCCTATCGGTCTCAACATTGAATTCAACAACTCCAGATGATTATCCCATCTCGAGCCCCTCTGCTTTCATTCTGCTCCATAATTTTATTTCATTCATTTATTTTTTTTTTCACTGTTCTGTACCTCTTATCTCTTTCTCTTTCTCTCACTCCCTACTCTCTCATCACCTTTTTCCTCTCCTCTTCCCCCTTTTGCGACCCTTCTCCCCTGTTTTTTCATTTTGCCTCTGCTTCACCCATCCCTCCCATGTTTTGCTTCAGCCTTGGTCACTCACAGCTTCTAATCTCCCTATAATCTCTCTATCAATATCACCTCTTTATTGCTACCTTTGCTTCTGGAGCCATGACTCACCTTCTCTCAGTCTCGTATAAATACCTCCCTATTTCTCCCTTTTTTTTAGCTTTGACAAAGGGTCAGTTAGACTCGAAACGTCAGCTCTTTTCTCTCCTTACAGATGCTGCCAGACCTGCTGAGATTTTCCAGCCTTTTTCTCTTTCGGTCCCTGCTTTCCACAGCCATTCAACAACAACCCTTCGCATTTGCCCAGCACCTCAGACGCAGTCAACTGAAAGTCCCAAAGCTCTGTCACACCAGCACAGCGACACACACACAAGGAGAGATTGGAACCAGCAGCTAAAAATCTGATCAGGAACAGAGGGTTTTGGGAATGTCTTTAATGAGGGAGGTGAGAGGGGAGGGAGAGAGAGAGAGAGAGAGACCAGAGGGAAGAGAATAGAGAGGAGAGGGTGAGAGACGCAGTGAGACAAACAGAGAGGGATAGAAGAGAGACAGAGAGAGAGAGGGGGAGAGAGAGAGAGAGAGAGAAAGGGAGAGCAAGACAAGAATGATAGGGTAGAGAGAGGGTTAGACAGGAGAGTCAGACTGAGAGATCGAGACAGAAAGAAAAAGAGAGAGACAGAGACAGGGAGAAACAGAGATAGAGACAGAGAGGGAGAGAGTGAGACAGAGAGGGAGAGAGAGAGAAAGCTAGAAAGACAGAGAGGAAGCTAGAGAGACGAAGGGGGTGCGGAGAGAGAGACACAGGGAGAGAGAGGGAAACAGAGACAGAGAGGGAGAGACAGAGAGCGAGAGAGACAGACAGAGAGAGAGGGAGAAAGGGGGAGAGAGAGAAAGAGAAAGACAGAGAGGGAGAGATAAGGAGAGAGACAGAAAGAGATGGAGAAAGAGAGAGACAGAGAGGGGGAGAGAGACAGAGAGAAAGGGAGAGACAGAGAGAGAGAAACAGAGAGGGAGACAGAGAGAGAGACTGAGAGGGAGATGTGAAAATGTTTGAGGGTGGGCTGTCAGAAATTAGCATCCAGGCAGCTGAAACCACTGCTGCCAGTGACAGAGAAATTAAAACGGGGTGGGTTTGTGTGTCTGCTACTGTCAGGAAACTATAATCCTCCCCAGGGGAACACAGCGGCAGGAAGGGGGCTGTCACAAGCCTCAAGCCTAACCTACTATTCAATGCTATCAAGGTCTGTTTGCTCACAATACTATGTACAGTCACTGCTCGGAGATAGCAATATTGCTGGGGTAGACATCCAGTGTCTGCGGCTAATATTCTGGGTTCAAATCCCATCAAGGGTGAACTCTGAGTACTTCTCTCTAACTGGGTGAGTGTAGGAAGAATGTTCCTGATCACTGGGAACACAACGACAGGATCACAAACACATCATAAGCTATGGGTTGGGGGTGGGGTGGGGGGAGTGGGGAATAAGGAACAAAGTTGGATGCTTGACTCTGAGCGTGCTGAAGGGGGCAGGGCTGAATGGCCAACTGAGTCATAGGCTCATCGAGATGTAGAGCATGGAAGCAGGCCCTTCGGCCCAACCCATCCATGCTGTCCATCCTAACTGAACCTAGTCCCATTTGCCAGCACTTGGCCCATCTCCCTCTAAACCCTTCCTATTCACGTCCCCATCCACCTTTTCAATGCTGTCATTGTACCAGCCCCCACCACGTCCTCTGGCAGCTCATTCCAGACACGTACCACCCTCTGGGTGAAAAAGTTGCCCCTTAGCTCCCTTTCCCCCCTCACCCTAAACCTATGCCCCTCTAGTTCTGGACTCCCCCACCCCAGGGGGAAAAGACTTTGCCTATTTACCCTATCCATGTCCCTCATAATTTTATAAACCTCTATAAGGTCACCCCTCAGCCTCCGACGCTCCGGGGAAAACAGCCCCAGCCTGTTCAGCCTCTCCCTGTAGCTCAGACCCTCCAACCCTGGCAACATCCTTGTAAATCTTTTCTGAACCCTTTCAAGTTTCACAACGTCTTTCCGATAGGAAGGAGACCGGAATTGCACGGAATGTTCCAACAGTCTGTCAGCGGGCCTACACCTAACTCCGGACCCACCAGGCGGTCTGCTCCTCTCCCCCACCCCCAGCCCCACCCCAGGGGATAAATACTGACCTCGCCCATGTCTCCCAGCACCCCAGTCTCTTCAAAGAAAAACTCCCTCAGACACTTTCGGTGAAACGAGACTGATCAATCTGAGTGTGAAAGCCGATTGAGAGATCGATTAACCTGTTGGCGGTGGAGCAGCTGTAGTTTTGCTTTTGATTTCACTCCTGAAAGAGCTGACACCAAATTTTCAATTCTTTCCACTCCACCACCCACCCACCCACCCCCCCACTTCCCCAAAAGGCAGCGGAAACTGCTTGTCCCGATATACGCTCGGTATCTCAAAGGACTTAACCAAACCTGCAGCCGAAAATCATCGAATCCCAACAGTGCGGAAACAGGCCCTTCGGCCCAACCAGTCCACACCAACCCTCTGAAGAGTAACCCACCCAGGCCCATTCCCCGACCCCATTACATGACATTACCCACCGACTGATGCGCCGAATCTACACAACCCTGGGCACTATGGGACAATTTCCCATGGCCAATCCCACCCTAACCTGCACATCCCTGGGCACTATGGGACAATTTCCCATGGTCAATCCACCCTAACCTGCACATCCCTGGGCACTGTGGGACAATTTCCCATGGCCAATCCACCCTAACCTGCACATCCCTGGGCACTATGGGACAATTTCCCATGGCCAATCCACCCTAACCTGCACATCCCTGGACACTGTGGGACAATTTCCCATGGCCAATCCACCCTAACCTGCACATCCCTGGACACTATGGGACAATTTCCCATGGCCAATCCACCCTAACCTGCACATCCCTGGGCACTGTGGGACAATTTCCCATGGCCAATGCACCCTAACCTGCACATCCCTGGGCACTATGGGACAATTTCCCATGGCCAATCCCACCCTAACCTGCACATCCCTGGGCACTATGGGACAATTTCCCATGTCCAATCGCCCCCAGACCTGCATATCTTTGGACTGTGGGAGGAAACCGGAGCACCCAGAGGAAACCCACGCAGACACAGGGGGGAGGGTGTGGGTGGGGTGGTGGGGAGAATGTGCAAACTCCACACAGACGTCCCCCGAGGTGGATATCAAATCCAGGTCCCTGGCATTGGGAGGCAGCAGTGCTAACCACTGAGACACCGTGCTGACACCCTTCATCACTGGAATCCCTGCAATTCTTAGTTTCGAATCCTGTGCACATGCTTCGGTGATTCAAGCCCCCTTCTCGTCCCACTAAAGGAATTTAAAATTTAGTTGGGGGAGGGGGAGTGCGTAAGAGGGGGAGAATATTAAATCTGGGACTCAAACGTAATTTTAAGCACGGGGGACGTGCAGACCGGGCTTGGGGTTAATTGTTCCGTTAAGTCCAGGGCTGTGTGGGCCAGGAGGGGTAAATGTGGGGTGACAGGGAGAGGGGAGGGTGGGATGCTCTTCGAAGGGTGGGTGCAAACGTGACGGGTTCAAGTGGCCAGTGTGGAATAAATCCAACTGTAACCTCACATCAGTGCGAGGAACTACCAGAATCTCGGACCGTCAGACAATACTCTCTGATAAGGTACCAAAACAGATCGCGGTCTCCTCTTCCCTCTAGGTGTGGGGAGCGGGAGGGCATAAATATTCCTCAGAGCTTTCTCCCGCTCGGTATCTAATCCTTCCATGGGAAGGGAAACAAGATTATCCAATCTTTATCGCCTGGCCCGGGTTGGGATCTTGCTGTGCACAGAGTTGATTGTCACTGTTCCCATGTTACAAAGGTGTCTTCAACTTCCAACACGCTTCATTGACTACAATGAGGCAGCTGTGCTCAAGAAAAAAAATACACAATATTACCACAGCCCTGCTTCTGTCTTTTTGGGCCCCAAAGCGTCGGCCTGTCACAGGTGTAAGGAGCCAAAGGGACTCCTTCACTGCTGAGTGCGTCGGTGTTGCTCTGATAAGCCCCGGGCATCTCCCTGATTATTGCCTTTTTGGCTGGCTGGCTAACGACTAGGCTGAGATTGGAGCCTTGGGCCTTTCCGATCAGGGTGTGTCCTTTTCGGCTGGGTAGTCTGGGAGCGAACACTAGGCCGGGATTGGAGCCTGGGGCTTGCCAAGCTGTGCGTGTATTTGGGGCTCAGTAGACCGAGTGAGTTTGCGGTCTGTGAACACTCGGCCGAAAATGGAGCCTGGTTCTTTCTGGGGCTTGCCGAGCTCTGTGTGTGTGTGTGTCGGGGCTCAGTAGATTGGGTGAGTTGAGGGTGTTTGATCAGTAGGCTGAGATTGGAGCCTGGGCCTTCCCAATCAGGGTGTATATTTGGGTATCAGTAGACCGGGTGAGATTGGAGTGTTTGAACATTAGGCCAAGACTGAGGCCTGGGCATTCCTAATCAGGGTGTGTGTGTTTGACACTCAGTAGACTAAAACTGATCAGGCTGTTTAAACACTAGGCCAGGATTGGAGCCTGGGACTTGCCAAGCTTCTTGGCTATTAGGGGTTCAGTAGACTGGGTGAGTTTGGGGGTGTTTGAACAGTAGGCCGAGATTGGAGCCTGGGTCTTTCCAATCAGGGTGTATGTTTGGGGCTCAGTAGGCTGGATGAGTTTGGAGTGTTTGAACAGTAGGCCGAGATTGGAGCCTGGGCCTTTCCAAACTGGGTGTGCTTTTGGAGCTGGGAGGCTGGGAGCGATTGGGCTGTCTGAAGACTGGGCCGAGATTGGAGCCTGGCTCTTCCCGAGCTGAGGGGCTCAGTGCCAAGTTGACAGAGGCCGATGCCTTTGAGAAGTGTAAAATAGCGTTTGTCTCAAGCAGCCCCGTACCACGCTCAACCAAAGCTTCTCTGAACGAGGAGCTGTCTACTGTTTTTGCTCTCGTCTCCGTCTCTCTGCCCCCATGCTACAGAGGAACAATAGTTGGCATCCGTTGGTTTCACTGTGCACGTGAGGATCAAACACAACACCTGTTTGTGTGGTTCAGCACCAAGCCAAAAGCTGCACAAACAATCCTCGACAGCTACTGCGCGAGACAATTTAACAGCATAAGGTAGGGGAGCGGAACTAGGCCATTCTGTCCACCTAGCCTGTTCCGCTCTCGATCGTGTTGGACATGTTTCTTAACCTGTGCTCTCCCTGCCTTCTCCCCGTGATCTTTTGACCCACGATATAGCCCTCGTACCTGGTCTTTGGGAGAGCGATGCACTCAGAACCAATTCGTCTCTTTCTCGCCAATCGAGGGCGAGAGGGCATCAGTTTAAGGGTAGAAGGGAAAGAATAAAAGGGAACGTGAGGGGGTACCTGTTTTTTTTTCTCCCAGAGGGTGGTACGTGTATGGAATGAGCCGCCAGAGGAAGTGGTTGAGGCTGGTACAATGACAGCATTGAAAAGGCATTCAAATGAATACATGGATAGGAAAGGTTTGGAAGGATAAGGGCCAAGTGCAGGGAAAATGGGGTGAGAGGAGGCGGACATTTTGGTCGGCATGGACTAGTGTGGGCGGAAAGGCCTGATTCGAAACTGACAGGACTCTGTGACTCTCCGTCGGTGAATTTATTTTTATTGAAGGTGAACAAGTTCCTGTCAAATGTCACTCATAGAGTCAGAGAGATGTACAGCATGGAAACAGGCCCTTCGGTCCAACCCATCCATTCTGACCCAGATATCCTAACCTCATCTAGTCCCATTTAGAGTCAGAGAGATGTACAGCACGGAAACAGACCCTTCGGCCCAACCCATCCATTCTGACCCAGATATCCTAACCTCATCTAGTCCCATTTAGAGTCAGAGAGATGTACAGCACAGAAACAGACCCTTCAGTCCAAACCGTCCATGCTGACCCAGATATCCTAACCTAATCTAGTCCCATTTGCCAGCACTTGGCCCATCTCCCTCTAAACCCTTCCTTATTCATGTCCCCATCCATCTTTTCAATGCTGTCATTGTACCAGCCCCCACCACATCCTCTGGCAGCTCATTCCATACACGTACCACCCTCTGAGTGAAAAAGTTACCCCTTAGCTCCCTTTCCCCTCTCACCCTAAACCTATGCCCCTCTAGTTCTGGACTCCCCCACCCCAAGGGGAAAAGACTTTGTCTATTTATCCTATCCATGTCCCTCATGATTTTATAAACCTCTATAAGGTCACCCCTCAGCCTCCGACGCTCCAGGGAAAACAGCCCCAGCCTGTTCAGCCTCTCCCTGTAGCTCAGACCCTCCAACCCTGGCAACATCCTTGTAAATCTTTTCTGAACCCTTTCAAGTTTCACAACATCTTTCCGATAGGAAGGAGACCAGAATTGCACGCAATATTCCAACAGTGGCCTAACCCTTTCAAGTTTCACAACACCTCGACACCTGATTTCCGTGAGAATGAGGGTCTGCAAAGTGCCAGGGGCAGCTGCATGGCAGTATTACCAGGCTGTTCACCCAGAAACTCGGCTAACATTGTGGGGACCCTGGGTTCAAATCCCACCACGGCATAATCCAATGTTCAAATAAAAACCTGGAATTAAGGCACTACCGAAGGCGAGTGCCAATTAGAATTGCAATCCCTGCAGTGTGGAGACAGGCCCAACATGTCCACACTGAAACTGCGAAGAGTAACCCACCCAGACCCATTCCCCCGATTCGATCATCTATATTTATCGGAGAATGATGCCCCTAACCTGCACATCCCTGGGCACTATGGGACAATTTCCCATGGCCAATCCCACCCTAACCTGAACATCCCTGGACACTATGGGACAATTTCCCATGGCCAATCCCACTCTAACCTGCACATCCCAGGGCACTATGGGACAATTTCCCATGGCCAATCCCACCCTAACCTGCACATCCCTGGGCACTATGGGACAATTCCCCATGGTCAATCCACCCTAACCTGCACATCCTGGACACTATGGGACAATTTCCCATGGCCAATCCCACCCTAACCTGCACATCCCTGGGCACTATGGGACAATTCCCCATGGCCAATCCACCCTAACCTGCACATCCCTGGACACTATGGGACAATTCCCCATGGCCACTGAGACACCGTGCTGCCCTGGAGAGTGGGCAAAAGAACCCATCTGGTTCACTAATGTCCTTCAGGGAATGCGTCTGCCATCCTCACCCAGTCTGGCCCACAGCAATGGCGTCGACTCTGAAATGGTGGAGCCAGATTAGCCATTGTATCGATCGCTATGAAGTGTCACCAGGCCTGACAGCCACAAACCGTGCCAAGTCCTCTGGGAGTCGTGATTTCCCTCCCATCGGTGCACATGGACGGCAGTATTTTCAGGAAGGCACCCTTCTCAAGGGGCAAGTGGGGACCATTGGAAAAGACACACCACCCCAGCCAATGCTGGCGATGTCCCCAGCGTGCATTGGACCACACAGCACGGAAACAGAGCCTTTGGCCTAACCAATCCATCCCAAATTAAGCTGGACCCGTCCAGCTGCCCTCTGCTCGCCACCAAACCTTTTCTATTCACGTGCCTTGCGAGTGGGCCCACACCGACACAGGAAGCTCACTCCGCACGCGAACCACCCTCTGCGCAAAACGAAACGTTGCTCCTCTTAGTTTTAGTCCTTTCACCTTCAAAACATGCGCCCACCCTGGTCTTGAGCTCCCCCACCCGGGGGGAAAAGGCATCTGTCGTCCACCTTATCCACGCCCCTCATGATTTGAGACACCTCGAGAAGGTCCTCTCTCAATCTCCTGTGCACCAGCGGAAAAAGTCCCAGCCTATCTTTATACCTCCAACCCTCTATTCCCAGCAGCATCCCGGTAAATCTCTCCTGAACCCTCTCCAGTTTAATAATATCCTTCTGATAATGGGGTGACCAGAACTGGATATCGTTCTCTAGAAGTGGCCTCACCAACGTCCTATACAACCTCAACATAACATCGCAACTCCTGATACTCAAAAGCCTGAGTAATATAATAAGAACAGGTTTCCACGATAGGGCTCAGTATCCGTACGGATTCACCGCCACGTTCCAGGAACACTTTCACCTCCTCTTCACCTGACTGCATCAACACCTCCCTCGCTGCTTTCTCTCTCTCTCTCTGGTGTGCTCATCCACTGCCCCTCGAACACATCGACACCGCTCCCTTCCCTCGTTCCCTGTCGGAGCGAGTCCTGCACTCATTGCTTCGTGGGTAACCGACCTTCTCCTGAATACCCTGCGCTGTTCGCTGGGAGTTCACTGATCCCTGGCGCTCATTATTGAATCATTTTCTCCACACCTACCCTCGAGAACCCTTTCGCCACCTCAAACACGTTCGGATTTCCCAACTCAACAGAAAAAAACAAAACCCAAATCATTTGATCATTGGCTGCGGGAGAACATAGAAACGTACAGCTCGGAACAGGCGCTTCGGCCCACGATGGTGTGCCAAGGATTGTTCCGAATCTAAAATAAAGCAACCTAACCTACGCTTCCCCCAGCTCACTGCTCTCCAATAGCATGGCCAGCAGTCTCTTAAATGACTCTGCTTCCACCACCACCGTTGGCAACGCATTCCATACATTCACAACTCTCTGCGTAAAGAACCATAATTTAAGTAAATTTATTTTCACTGATCTCGAGTTACCTCCTGGCCTTTCTAAGAGACCAGAACTGTACACAGTGAGTCCCAGTGTGATACAGAGACAGGAACTGTACACAGTGACTCCCAGTGTGATACAGAGACCAGAACTGTACACAGTGACTCCCAGTGTGATACTGAGACCGGAACTGTACACAGTGACTCCCAGTGTGATACAGAGACCAGAACTGTACACAGTGACTCCCAGTGTGATACTGAGACCGGAACTGTACACAGTGACTCCCAGTGTGATACAGAGACCGGAACTGTACACAGTGACTCCCAGTGTGATACAGAGACCGGAACTGTACACAGTGACTCCCAGTGTGATACAGAGACAGGAACTGTACACAGTGACTCCCAGTGTGATACAGAGACCGGAACTGTACACAGTGACTCCCAGTGTGATACTGAGACCGGAACTGTACACAGTGACTCCCAGTGTGATACAGAGACAGGAACTGTACACAGTGACTCCCAGTGTGATACAGAGACAGGAACTGTACACAGTGTCTCCCAGTGTGATACAGAGACAGGAACTGTACACAGTGACTCCCAGTGTGATACAGAGACCGGAACTGTACACGGTGACTCCCAGTGTGATACAGAGACAGGAACTGTACACAGTGACTCCCAGTGTGATACAGAGACAGGAACTGTACACAGTGACTCCCAGTGTGATACAGAGACCGGAACTGTACACAGTGACTCCCAGTGTGATACAGAGACAGGAACTGTACACAGTGACTCCCAGTGTGATACAGAGACCGGAACTGTACACAGTGACTCCCAGTGTGATACAGAGACCGGAACTGAACACAGTGTCTCCCAGTGTGATACAGAGACCGGAACTGTACACAGTGACTCCCAGTGTGATACAGAGACAGGAACTGTACACAGTGACTCCCAGTGTGATACAGAGACCGGAACTGTACACAGTGACTCCCAGTGTGATACAGAGACAGGAACTGTACACAGTGACTCCCAGTGTGATACAGAGACAGGAACTGTACACAGTGACTCCCAGTGTGATACAGAGACCGGAACTGTACTCAGTGACTCCCAGTGCGATACAGAGACCGGAACTGTACACAGTGACTCCCAGTGTGATACAGAGACCGGAACTGTACACAGTGACTCCCAGTGTGATACAGAGACAGGAACTGTACACAGTGACTCCCAGTGTGATACAGAAACTTGGACAGGAACGCTCGACAGTGCAGTTATGTCACAAAGCCTTAATTAGACCTTATCTGGAGAATCTCATTCAGAGATGGCACTCTCACATCTTGCCTTCAGGGCCTGGCACAAAATGTTGTCAAACATGAAGTGGGTTAAACAATAAGCGTAGGTCACTGAATCTAGGCTCATAGTTCTTTCAGTCATGATAATACACGGGCAATCGAATGAAAGTTGTGAGGAATTGAATACAGTTGTGGTGATCTGGAGAGGTTCCTGTCTCCAAAGTGAGATAAAGTCAGCATATTTTTAAACTGTCAGCTCATCTCTGCAGGACTGATCGCGGGGAGTAGTTTCACACAGAGCTAACCTGATCGCTCAGTCCCCAAAAACCTGCAGATAAGTGGGTGCAGACGGACACTTCGAAAAGAGATGGTAGCGTTGGTGCTTCATTCATTAGGTATGGAGGGGAATGGACCGAATGTTGGTCAATGGTATTGGCCTGGATTTACCCAGAATGGCCTCCTGCTGTTCCCCCTGTGTGACAGGTTGGGAGAAGGGGCAGAATGGCCTCCTGCTGATCCCCCTGTGTAACAGGCTGGGGAAAGGGGCTGAAGGGCCTCCTGCTGATCCCCCCCTGTGGGACAGGCTGGGGAAGGGGGCTGAATGGCCTCCTGCTGATCCCCCTGTGTAACAGGCTGGGGAAGGGGGCTGAAGGGCCTCCTGCTGATCCCCCTGTGTAACAGGCTGGGGAAGGGGGCTGAAGGGCCTCCTGCTGTTTCTGCGTAATGGACTGAGGGGCTGAATGGCCTCCTCTATGTCTGAATATCTTCCTAGCCCAGTGTGTAGCCTGTGACTGGAGAGTCAGGGGACCCGGAGAAGTGTTACTCAGGGGAAGGGAACCTCGCTGACTTTGATGCACTTTCCCTATATCCTGGTAATCGTCTTCCTGGTGACCCAGTTGATCCCAAAACCTGGACGAATGATCCAGGAATTTCGACGTGAAGCATATTAGGATGGACTGGCAGATACGTTCGACGATATACGAACAGTGTCTCAGTGGTTAGCATTGCTGCCTCCCAGCGCCAGGGACCTGGGTACGATCCCACCCTCGGGGGGTGACTCTGTGTGGAGTTTGCACATTCCCCCCCCACCATCCCGTGTCTGTGTGGGTTTCCTCTGGGGGCTCCGGTTTCCTCCCACAGTCCAAAGCTGTTCAGGTTAGGGTGGATTGGCCATGGGAAATTGTCCCATAGTGTCCCATGGATGTGTAGGTTAGGGTGGATTGGCCATGGGAAATTGTCCCATAGTGCCCAAGGATGTGTAGGTTAGGGTGGATTGGCCATGGGACATTGTCCCATTGTGCCCAGGGATGTGCAGGTTAGGGTAGATTGGCCATGGGGAATTGTCCCATAGTGCCCAGGGATGTGCAGGTTAGGGTGGATTGGCCATGGGGAATTGTCCCATAGTGCCCAGGGATGTGTAGGTTAGGGTGGGATTGGCCATGGGACATTGTCCCATTGTGCCCAGGGATGTGCAGGTTAGGGTAGATTGGCCATGGGGAATTGTCCCATAGTGCCCAGGGATGTGCAGGTTAGGGTGGATTGGCCATGGGAAATTGTCCCATAGTGTCCCAGGGATGTGCAGGTTAGGGTGGGATTGGCCATGGGGAATTGTCCCATAGTGTCCCAGGGATGTGCAGGTTAGGGTGGATTGGCCATGGGAAATTGTCCCATAGTGCCCAGGGATGTGCAGGTTAGGGTGGATTGGCCATGGGAAATTGTCCCATAGTGTCCCAGGGATGTGCAGGTTAGGGTGGATTGGCCATGGGGAAGTGTCCCATAGTGCCCAGGGATGTGTAGGTTAGGGTGGGATTGGCCATGGGAAATTGTCCCATAGTGCCCAGGGATGTGTAGGTTCGTGCGGATTGGCCATGGGAAATTGTCCCATAGTGTCCAGGGATGTGCAGGTTAGGGTGGGATTGGACATGGGAAATTGTCCCTTGGTGTCCCAGGGATGTGCAGGTTAGGGTGGATTAGTCAGGGGTAAATGTAGAGTAATAGGGTTGGGGAATGGGTCTGGGTGGGCTACTCTTCGGAGGCTCAGTGTGGACTTGTTGGGCCGAAGGGCCTGTTTCCACACTGTCGGGATTCTAGCAACGATATGAATACGATACAAAGAGTGTCAAAGTGATTCATCGATTCCAGGGATGACGGACTTCAGTTCTGAGGATATGGGTGGATGAATGAATCCCAGAGAGGGGACGGATGTTGTCCAAGTGCAGGTCAATGGGCTTCGTGTGGTTTACTGGTCAGCATGGACGTGATGGGCCAAAGCGCCTGTCCCAGTGAGTCAACGTTGGAGCCTGTTCTCCTTCAGAGCGGGAAATCTGATTGAAGTTTTCCAAAATCCGGAGAGCGGGAGCTGGACAGGGTGGATTGGGAGGAGCTCGGAAAAAGGACCAAGGGCAGAGATTCAATGTAACGATGAAGGACAGGTGACGTGAGGAACACAATCGTTCTCATCCAGCGAGTGGTTAGGGAGTGGAACGCACCGCCTGGAAAACGTGGATCAATTGAGGCCTTCGAGAGGGACATTGGGATGGTCATTTGGATGGAACTGGCGCGCAGGGCCGTGGGTAAATTGAGGATATCACCTGCACAGGGAAGGCCGAATGGCCTAATTCTGCGTGAGAACAGTTCGACAACCCTGTGATAACGGATAACTCAAGAAATGCAGGGTTACAGGGACACAGTTGGGTGGTGGGGGGGGGGGGGGGGGGGGGGGGGGTGAAGGTGGAGAGTGGGGGGGGGGGAAGCAAGAGGGTCCTGGTGGGATGCTCTTCGGAGAGTCATCGTGGACTGGTTGGGTGCAGATAACCAGAGACTTTTCCCCAGGTAGAAATGGCTGTCACGGGACGTCCTAATCTTAAGGTGACCAGAGGACGGTACGGGGGAGATGTCTGAGGTAGGTTCTGTATGCAGAGAGTGGTGGGTGTGTGGGATGCACTGCCAGTGGTTGTAGTAGAGACAAAGAAATTAGGAACACTTAGGAGACTCCTGGACAAGCGAATGAACGCAGTAAACTGAGGGGCATGTAGGTTAGGGCAATCTTAGATTAAGGTATGAAGGTGTTTCAATTATCCAAACAACATGGCCGGGGAGTATTTTTTCGGATAATTGAATGTTCAGATAATCAAATGCTTGGATAATTGAATGCTTCATACCACAGTTTAGCCAAGCACTGGGACCTTGCGATCTTGTCCGGACAATCCAAAATTCGGATAATCGATGTTCAGATAATCGAGATACCTCTGTAAATGCTCAGCACAACATCTGGGGATCAAGGGTCTGTACTGTGCTGTACTGGCCGTTTTGAAACTTGAAAGGGTTCAGAAAAGATTTACAAGGATGTTGCCAGGGTTGGAGGGTCTGAGCTACAGGGAGAGGCTGAACAGGCTGGGGCTGTTTTCCCTGGAGCGTCGGAGGCTGAGGGGTGACCTTATAGAGGTTTATAAAATCATGAGGGGCATGGATAGGGTAAATAGGCAAAGTCTTTTCCCCCTGAGGTGGGGGAGTCCAGAACTAGAGGGGCATAGGTTTAGGGTGAGAGGGGAGAGGGAGCTAAGGGGTAACTTTTTCACCCAGAGGGTGGTACATGTATGGAATGAGCTGCCAGAGGAAGTGGTGGGGGCTGGTACAATGACAGCATTGAAAAGGTGGATGGGGACATGAATAGGAAGGGTTTAGAGGGAGATGGGCCAAGTGCTGGCAAATGGGACTAGATTAGGTTAGGATATCTGGGACAGCATGGACGGGTTGGGCCGAAGGGCCTGTTTCCGTGCTGTACATCTCTCTGACTCTAAATGGGACTAGATGAGGTTAGGATATCTGGGACAGCATGGACGGGGATGGGCCGAAGGGTCTGTTTCCGTGCTGTACCTCTCTCTGACTCGATGACATGAACAGGCAGGGA
The DNA here is from genome assembly GCF_047496795.1 of Chiloscyllium punctatum. Taxonomy (NCBI): domain Eukaryota; kingdom Metazoa; phylum Chordata; class Chondrichthyes; order Orectolobiformes; family Hemiscylliidae; genus Chiloscyllium; species Chiloscyllium punctatum. The sequence continues at coordinate 2,998,162 of NC_092785.1, read as the reverse complement.
ACAGAGGGATAGAGACCACGTGCAGACAGGTGGGATTAGTTTAAAATGGCAGCAGGCATGATGGGCCGAAGGGTCTGTTTCCGTGCTGTGCAGTTCTGCCTTCAACGCTGGACGCCCAGAGTCCTGGTTAGAGCACATGGCGGGCACTCTGAGTGGTACTGGGCACCACATGGTCAGAGAGGAGTAGCTCACAGGGAAAGGGGGAGAGTAATCGCTCACTGACGCAGCTCCGAAAGGCTGGCAGAGACAGCCAACCTGTCCTTTCTCGTCTCTCAACCTGGTGCCTCCCCCCGCGGTCCCCTCGTGATGCCAAAGGATTGATAGACGCAGGGTCTCGTCTGGGGCACGATGGGGAATATCATCAGTGATTTCCCTCCCAAAACCCGGATTTCGAAGCTTGAACGTTAGAGCCAGGCCGTGGAGTCTGGGATAAATCTCACACCAAGGGCGTTTTTTTTTTTGCTGTCTAAGCTGACCGATGCCCGGTCAGTTGTTTTGGGATGGATCGGGTCTCCATGTGGGTTAGGGGATGCAGGGTCAGGGTGCAGTTCCTGTCTGCCTCAAATACTCCTCTGAAGCGATCTCTCATCCCTCTACATCAACGCAGAGTGGGTCAGGGTCATTAAGTGATCCGGCATTACCTCGGAATATCAGAGGGTCTCTCGCCCCTTCTCGTCTATCCCAGGAACACGCGCACCCCAACCCCCCCCCCAGCATTTCCCACATCGTGAGAGAGGAAGGGAGAGAGGGAGAGAAAGAGTGAGAAAGTGAGTGAGACAGGGAGTGAGGGAGGGAGAGAGGGGAAGGAGAGAAGGGGAGTGAAAGAGGGAGAGGAAGTGAGGGCGAGAGGGAGAGAGAGAGGGAGGGAGAGAGGGGAAAGGAGAGAAGGAATTGAGAGAGGGAGGGAAGGGGAGTGAAAGAGGGAGAGAATGTGAGAGAGAGAGAGAGGGAGTGAGAGGGAGAGAGAGGGAGGGAGAGAGGGAAAGGAGAGAAGGAGTTGAGAGAGGGAGGGAAGGGGAGTGAAAGAGGGAGAGAATGTGAGTGAGAGAGGGAGAGAGAGGGAGAGAGAGGGAGTGAGAGAGGGAGAGAGACGGAGAGAGAGGGAGGGAGAGAGGGAAAGGAGAGAAGGAGTTGAGAGAGGGAGGGAAGGGGAGTGAAAGAGGGAGAGAAAGTGAGTGAGAGAGAGAGTGAGAGAGGGAGAGAAGGGAAGGAGAGATGGCATTGAGAGAAGGAGAGTGAAAGCGGAAGAAAAAGTGAGTGAGAGAGGGAGTGAGAGAGGGAGAGAAGGGAAGAAGAGAAGGAATTGAGAGAGGGAGGGAAGGGGAGTGAGAAAGAGAGGAAAGGGAGTGAAAGATGCAGAGAAAGGATTGAGAGAGAGAGAGAGAGAGAGAGACAAGGAAATGAGAGAAGGAATATGTGCGTGTGAGAGAGTAACCGGGGAGTGGGGAGTGAGGGCGTGGGGGCGAAGTGAAGGACGGGTGGGGTGGTCATCACAGAAAAAGGAGGCAAGGTTGGCAGATTGAGGGGCGTGGGGAAGAAAGGGTGAAACTCTTACCTGTAAGGGTGTAGACAGAAAGCAGTAGGTACATGACAATGGCCATCCTCTGTAGCACTGACAGGCAGCTTGGTGTCTGTATTGATAGTGGAGTTAGGACGAGATGGTGGGACTGGGGGAGCTGTCAGAGTCAGCTCTCAGTGCCCAGACCGGGGGGATTTAGACTGTGCACTGATCACAGGAACGGAGCTGGGATGCTGACCATGTCCACAGTGCCCTCACTCCTTCCCTCACTCTCTCGGTCTCGTTTATTTCTCTCTCCGTCTCCTATTCTCTCTCTCTCTCTCTCTCTCTCTCTCTCTCACAATGAGCTGTTTCCTCTGTGGTTCGCTCTCACAATAACCTGACGCAACCGATTCAAATCTCTCGCCTCGAATTGTCAACTTTCAAAACCAGCCCCCGCCTCCCCCAATCTCCTCACTTCACATTGTCTGTGAGTATGTGTGTGAGACTGTGTGTGTGTGTGTGAGACTGAGTGAGTGTGAGTGTGAGACTGAGTGAGTGCGTGTGTGAGCATGTGTGTGTGTGTGTGTGTGTGTGAGACTGAGTGAGTGTGTGACTGAGTGAGTGTGTGTGTGTGTGTGTGTGTGTGTGTGAGACTGAGTGAGTGTGAGTGTGAGACTGAGTGAGTGCGTGTGTGAGCATGTGTGTGTGTGTGTGTGTGAGACTGAGTGAGTGTGTGACTGAGTGAGTGTGTCTGTGAGCATGTGTGTGAGACTGTGTGTGTGTGTGAGACTGAGTGAGTGTGTCTGTGAGCATGTGTGTGTGAGTGTGTGTGTGAGACTGAGTGAGTGTGTGACTGAGTGAGTGTGTCTGTGAGCATGTGTGTGAGACTGAGTGTGTGTGTGTGAGACTGAGTGTGTGCGTGTGTGAGCATGTGTGTGTGTGTGTGTGTGTGAGACTGAGTGAGTGTGTGACTGAGTGAGTGTGTCTGTGAGCATGTGTGTGAGACTGTGTGTGTGTGTGTGAGACTGAGTGAGTGCGTGTGTGAGCATGTGTGTGTGTGTGTGTGTGTGAGACTGAGTGAGAGTGTGACTGAGTGAGTGTGTCTGTGAGCATGTGTGTGAGACTGTGTGTGTGTGTGTGTGTGAGACTGAGTGAGTGTGTCTGTGAGCATGTGCGTGTGAGTGTGTGTGTGTGTGAGACTGAGTGAGTGTCTGTGAGCATGTGTGTGTGTGACTGAGTGTGTGTGTGTGTGTGTGTGAGTGTGTGTGTGACTGAGTGTGTGTGTGAGTGTGTGTGTGAGTGAATGTGTATGTGTGACTGAGTGAGTGTGTGACTGAGTGAGTGTGTCTGTGAGCATGTGTGTGTGACTGTGTGTGTGTGTGTGAGTGTGTGTGTGACTGAGTGTGTGTGTGTGTGTGTGAGTGAATGTGTATGTGTGACTGAGTGAGTGTGTGACTGAGTGAGTGTGAGCATGTGTGTGTGAGTGTGTGTGTGTGAGTGAGTGTGTGTGTGAGTGAGTGTGTGTGAGTGAGTGTGTGTGTGAGTGAGTGTGTGACTGAGTGTATATGTGTGACTGAGTGAGTATGTGTGTGCATGAGTGAGTGCGTGTAAGTGTGAGTGAGTGTGTATGTGTGAGTGAGTGAGTATGTGTGAGTGAGTGAGTACGTGCGTATGAGCATGTGTGAGTGTGTGTGCATGAGTGAGTGTGTGTGACTGAGTGTGTATGTGTGACTGAGTGAGTGTGTGTGAGCATGTGTGTGAGTGTGTGTGTGTGCATGAGTGAATGTGTGTGAGTAAGTGTGAATGAGTGTGTATATGTGACTGAGTGAGTGTGTGTGTGTGAGTGCATGTGTGAGTGTGTGTGTGCATAAGTGAGTGTGCGTGAGTAAGTGTGAGTGAGGGTATGTGTGTGAGTGAATGTGTGTGAGAGTATGTATGTGTGATCATGAATGTGTGTGTGTGAGTGTGTATGTGTGAGTGTGTGTGTGTGTGTGTCTGTGTGCGAGTGTGTGTGTCTGTGTGTGTGTGAGTCTGTCTGTGTGTGTATGCGTGCGCGTGAGACTGTGTGTGTGAGTGTTTGTCCGTGAGACTGTGTGTGTGAGAGAGAGTCTGTGTGTGTAAGAATGAGAGTGAGTGATAGACAGTATGAGAGACCGCGTGTGTGTGAGTGTGTGTGTGAGCTATTGTGTATGTGAGTGTGCGTGTTTATGTGTGTGTGTATGTGAGTGAGTGAGTTTGTGTTTGAGTGAGTGTATGAGCGAGTTAGTGTCTGTGTGAGTGTTAGTGTCTGAGTGCAGTGTGAGTGTGTGTTTGTGAGATTGAGTGTGTGAGTGTGTATGAGTGTGTGTCAGTAATTGTGTGAGAGTGTGGGTGTGAGTGATTATGTGTTTGTGTGTGTGTGTGGGTGTGAGAATGTGTTTGTGAGAGTATGAGTGTGTGAGTGTGGGTGTGTACATGTGAGGGTAATTGTGTGAGAGCATGAGTGTGTGTGAATGATTGTGTGTGTGTGAGTTATTTGTGAAAGTGTGTGAGTGTGTGAGAGAGTGAGTATATGAATGAGCAAATTAGTGTGTGTGTTAGTTTGTGAGAGTGAGTGTGTGCGAATGTGTGTGAGTGAGCATATGTATGTGAGTGTGTGTGTGAGGTGTATGTGTGTGATCATGAGTGTGAGTGTGTGAGTGTGCATGTGTAAGTATGTGTGTGAGTGTGTGTGAGAGTATGTCTGTGTGTGTGAGTGTGTCTGTGTGTGTATATGCATGTGCGAGATTGTGAGTGTGTGTGGGTTATTTGTGAAAGTGTGTGAGTGAATGTGTGTGAGTGAGTAAATGAATGAGTAAATTAGTGTGTGTGTGTTAGTTTGTGAGAGTGTGAGTGTGTGTGTGAGTGAGCATATGTATGTGAGTGTGTGTGAGAGTGTGAGTGTGTGTGTGAGTGTGTGTGTGCATGAGTGAGTGTGTGTGAGTAAGTGGAAGTGAGTATGTGTGTAAGTGAGTGAGGATGTGTGTGAGTGTGTGTGAGTGGATGTGTGTTTGTGCATGTGTGTGTGTGAGCATGTGTGTGAGTGAGTGTATGTGAGTTTGTGTGTGTGAATGAGAATGAGTGTATGTGTGTGTGTGAGTGGATGTGTGTATGTGCATGTGTGTGTGTGAGCATGTGTGTGAGTAAGTATATGTGTGAGTGTGTGAGTGAGCGAGTGTGTGTGCATGTGTGTGAGTGAGGGTGCGTGAGTGAGTGTGTGCACACGCATGTGAGCGAGTGTGTGATGAGCGTGTGTGTGTGTGCATGAGTGAGTATGTGTGAGTGAGTGTCTGTGTATGTGTATGTGAGTGTGTGTTAATGTATGTGTGCGAGAGTGTCTGTGTGTGTAAGAGTGAGAGTGTGTGAGTGTGTGTGTGATTATGAGTGTGTGTGTGTGTGTGTCTGTGTGTGTGAGACTGTGTGTGAGTGTGTGTGAGAGAGAGACTGTGTGTGTGTAAGAGTGAGAGTGTGTGAGAGAGAGTATGTGAGACAGTGTTTGTGAGAGAGAGAGTGTGTGTGTGAGTATATGTGCATGTGAGTGTGTGTGTATATGTGTGTGTATGTGAATGAGTGAGTTTGTGTGTGAGTGTATGAGTGAGTTAGTGTCTGTGTGAGTGTTAGTGTCTGAGTGTGTGTGAGTGTGTTTTTGTGAGATTGAGTGTGTGTTAGTAATTGTGTGAGAGCGTGTGTGTGAGTGAGTGTGTGCGCGTGTCTGTGTGGTGTGAGAATGTGTTTGTGAGAGTATGAGTGAGTGTGTGTGTGAGTGAGTATATGAATGATCAAATTAGTGTGTGGTGTTAGTTTGTGAGAGTGTGAGTGTGTGTTAGTGTGTGTGTGAATGTGTGTGAGTGAGCATATGTGTGTGTGAGTGTGTGTGTGAGTGAGTGCATGTGAGTGAATATGTGTGACTATTTGTGTGTGTGTGTATGAGTGAGTGTGTAAGAGTGAGTGTAAGTGTGTGTGTGAGTGTGTGCGTGAGTGTGTGTGTGAGTGTGTGAGTATATGTTTGTGTGTGAGTGTTAGTGTCTGAGGGCGCGTGTGAGTGTGTGTTTGTGAGATTGAGTGTGTGTTTGAGTGTGCTTGAGTGAGTGTGTGGTTGTGTGTGTGCATGTTTGTGTGTGTGTGTGTGTCTGTGTGTGGGTGTGAGAATGTGTTTGTGAGAGTATGAGTGTGTGAGAGTGAGTGTGTGCATGTGAGGGTAATTGTGTGAGAGCGTGAATGTGTGTGAGTGATTGTGAGTGTGTGTGAGTTATTTGTGAAAGTGTGTGAGTGAGTGTGTGTGAGTGAGTGAGTATATGAATGAGCAAATTAGTGTGTGTATTAGTTTGTGAGAGTGAGTGTGAGTGTGTGTTAGTGTGTGTGTATGTGTGTGAGTGAGTATATGTGTGTGTGATCGTGTGTGTGTGTGTCTGTGTGAGTGTGTCTGAATATGTGTGTGATCGTGAGTGTGAGTGTGAGTGTGTGTGAGTGTGTGTGCATGAGTGAGTATGTGTGAATGAGTGTCTGTGTGTGTGAATGTGTATGTGAGTGTGTGTGTGAGTGTGATTGTGAGTGTGTATGTATGTGTGTATGTGTGAGTGTGTCTGTGTGTGTGATTGTATCTGTGTATGTGTGTGTGTGTGAGAGAGCATGTGTGAATGTGTGTGTGCGAGAGTATCTGTGTGTGTAAGAGTGAGAGTGTGTGAGTGTGTGTGTGATTGTGAGTGTGTGTGTGTGAGTGTGTCTGTGTGTGTGAGACTGTGTGTGTGTGAGAGAGAGAGACTGTGTGTGTAAGAGTGAGAGTGTGTGAGAGAGTGTATGTGAGACAGTGTGTGTGAGAGAGAGTGTGTGTGTGTGAGTATATGTGCGTGTGAGTGTGTGTGTATATGTGTGTGTATGTGAATGAGTGAGTTTGTGTGTGAGTGTATGAGTGAGTTAGTGTCTGTGTGAGTGTTAGTGTCTGAGTGTGTGTGTGTGTTTTGTGAGATTGAGTGTGTGAGTGTGTATGAGTGTGTGTTAATAATTGTGTGAGAATGTGGATGTGAGTGAGTGTGTGCTGGTGTGTGTGTGTGTGTGTGTGGGTGTGAGAATGTGTTTGTGAGAGTATGAGTGTGTGAGTGAGTGTGTGAGTGAGTATATGAATGAGCAAATTAATGTGTGTGTGTTAGTTTGTGAGAGTGTGTGTTCGTGTGTGTGTGTGAATGTGTGTTAGTGAGTGTGTGTATGTGAGTAAGTGGAAGTGAGTGTGTATGTGTGAGTGAGTGAGTGTGCGTGTGAGTGTGTGTGAGTGTATGTGTATGTGTGAGCATGTGTATGAGCGTATATGTGAGTAAGTATGTGTGAGTTTGTGTGTGTGAGTATTTGTGAGTGAGTATATGTGTGAGTATGTGAGTGAGCGAGTGTGTGCGCGTGTGCCTGTGTGTGAGTGTGAGTGTGTGTGCATGAGTGAGTATGTGTGAGTTCGTGTGTGTGAGTAAGTGGAAGTATGTGTCAGTGTGTGAGTGTGTGTATGAGTGTGAGTGTATGTGAGTGTGTATATGTGAGTTTGTGTGTGAGTGTGAGTGAGAGTGAGTGTGTATGTGTGAGTGTGAGCGTGTGAGTATTTGTGTGAGTACATGTGTGTGTGAGAGTGCATTTGCGTGTGCATGTGTGTGAGTGTGTAAGTGTGTGTGAGTGAGGGTGAGTGAGTATTTGTGTGTGTGAGTGAGTGGTGAGGTATGTGAGTGTGTGTGTGTGCGCGTGCATGTGTGAGTGAGTGTGTGTTTGAATATGTATGTGTGAGTGAGTGAGTCTGTGAGTGTGTGTGAGTGAATGTGTGTGAGTATGTGTGAGTGTGAGTGAGTGTGAGTGAGTGTGTATGTGTATGTGTGTGTGCATGTGTGTGAGTGAGTGTGCGTGAGTGTGTGTGAGTGAATGTGTGTGAGTATGTGTGAGTGAGTGTGTATTTGTGTGAGTGTGTGTGTGCATGTGTGTGAGTGAGTGTGCGTGAGTGAGTTTGTGTGAGTATGTGTGTGTGTGAGTATGACTGTGTATGTGTGAGTGTGTGTGAGTGAGAGTGAGAGTGTATGTCTGAGTGAGTATATATGTGTGAGTGTGAGTCTGTGAGTGAGTGTTTGGATGTGTGCGCGTGTGTGTGAGTGTGTGAGTATGGCTGTGTGTGTGCACATGCGTGTGAGTGTGTGTTTGTGTGTGTTTTTGTGTGTGTGTATGTGAGTGAGTGTCTTTGTGAGTGTTAGTGTCTGAGTGCAGTGTGAGTGTGTGTTTGTGAGATTGTGTGTGTGAGTTGTGTGAGTGTGTATGAGTGTGTGTTAGTAATTGTGTGAGAGTGTGGGTGTGAGTGAGTGTGTGCTTGTGTGGGGGTGTGTTTGTGTTTTGGTTTTTGAGTGAGTGAGTGTGTGTGAGTGAGTGTATGTGTGTGAGTGACTGTATATGTGTGAGTGTGTGTAACTGTGTGTGAGTGAGTGTGTATGTGTGTGAGTGAGCGTGTATGTGTGAGTGCATGTGTGAGTGATGTTTGGGTGTGTGAGTGTGTGTGAGTGAGTGTATGTGTGTGCGAGTGTGAGTGAGTGTGTGTTTGAGTGTGTCTGTGTGAGTGAGTGAATGCGTGTGACTGTGTGTGAGTAAGTGAGTGAGTGAGTCTACGAGTGTGAATGTGTGTGTGTGAGTGTGAGTGAGTGTGAATGTGTGAGTGTGTGAGTGAGTGAGTGTGTATGTGAATGTGGGTGAGTGAGTGTGAGTGAGTGTGAGTGAGTGTGTATTTGTAAGTGTGTGAGTGTATGTGTGAGTGAGTAACTTCGTGTGAGTATGTGTGTGAGTGTGTGTGAGTGACTGTTTGGGTGTGAGTGTATGAGTGTGAGAGTGTGTGTGTAAATGAATGCATGCAAGTGTGTGAGTGTGCGAGTGATTGAGTGTATATGTGTGTGTGCATGTGTGAGTGAGTATATCTGTGTGCGAGTATATGTGAGTGAGTGTGTGAGTGAGTGTGTGTGAGGGAGCGTATGTGTGTGTGTCAGTGTGTGTGAGTGTGTGTGTATGTGTGAGTGAGTGTGTATGTGTGTGTGAGTGCGTGTGTGTGTCTGTGTGTGAGTGAATGTGTGTGTGTGTGTGTGAGTGAGTGAATGAATCTACATGTGAATGTGTGTGACTAAGTGTGAGTGAGTGTGTATGTATGTGTGTGAGTGAGTGTGAGTGCGGGTGTTTTGCTTTTTGAGTGAGTGAGTGTGTGTGAGTGAGTGTGTATGTGTGAGTGTGTGTAACTGTGTGTGAGTGAGTGTGTATGTGCATGTGTGTGTGAGTGAGCGTGTGTGAGTGAGCGTGTGTGTGTGAGTGCATATGTTAGTGAGTGTTTGGGTGAGTGAGTGTGTGTTTGAGTGTGTATGTGTGAGTGAGCGCGTGTGACTGTGTGTGAGTAAGTGAGTGAGTCTACGAGTGTGAATGTGTGTGTGAGTATGAGTGAGTGTGTATGTGTGAGTGTGTGAGTGAGTGTGTGTGTGTGAATGTGTGTGTGAGTGAGTGTGTATTTGTAAGTGTGTGAGTGTATGTGTGAGTGAGTGTGTGTGTGAGTGCATTTGTGGGTGAGTGTTTGGGTGTGTGAATGTGTGTGTGAGTGTGAGTGTGTGTGAGTGAGTGTGTATGTAAGTGAGTCTATGTGTCTGAATGTGTGTGAGTAAGTGTGTGTGAGGGTGTATGTAAGTGTGTGAGTGAGTAAGTGAGTGAGTCTACGAGTGTGAATGTGTGTGTGAGTGTGAGTGAGTGTGTGGATGTGTGAGTGAGTGTGTGTCAGTGTGTGTGCATGAGTGAGTGTTTGTGAGTAAGTGGGAGTGAGTGTGTGTGTTTGGGTGTGTGAGTGAGTGTATGTGTGTGAGCGAGTGTGTATGTGTGCATGTGAGTGAATGTGTGTGAGTGTGTGTGTGTGAGTGAATGTGTGTAAGTGAATCTGAGTGAGTGTGTGTGTGAATACATGTGTGAGTGAGTGTTTGGGTGTGTGAGTGAGTGTATGTTTGAGTGTGTATGTGTGAGTTAGTGAGTGAGTGAGTCTGTGTGTGTCACCGTGTGTGTGAGTGTGTGTGTGTAAGTGCATGTGAGCGAATGTGTGTATGTGTGTGTGTGAGAGTGTGAGCTGAAAAATGTGTTGCTGGAAAAGCGCAGCAGGTCAGGCAGCATCCGAGGAGCAGGAGAATCGACGTTTCGGGCATGAGCCCTTCTTCAGGAATAAGGAGGGTGTGTCCAGCAGGCTAAGATAAAAGGTAGGGAGGAGGGACTTGGGGGAGGGGCGTTGGGGAATGCGATAGGTGGAGGGAGGTCAAGGTGAGGGTGATAGGCCAGAGTGGGGTGGGGGCAGAGAGGTCAGGAAGAAGATTGCAGGTTAGGAAGGCGGTGCTGAGTTCGAGGGATTTGACTGAGACAAGGTGGGGGGGGGGAAATGAGGAAACTGGAGAGATCTGAGTTCATCCCTTGTGGTTGGAGGGTTCCTAGGTGGAAGATGACACACCCTCCTCACTCCTGAAGAAGGGCTTATGCCCGAAACGTCGATTCTCCTGCTCCTCGGATGCTGCCTGACCTGCTGCGCTTTTCCAGCAACACATTTTTCAGCTCTGATCTGCAGCATCTGCAGTCCTCACTTTCTCCTGTGTGAGAGTGTGAGTGAGTGTGTATTTGTGAGTGTGTTTGAGCGACTAAGTGAGTGAGTCTGTGTGTGCGAATGTGTGTGTGAGTGAGTGTGTATGTGTGAGTGTATGTGAGTGAGTGTGTGTGTGAGTGAGTGTGTATGTGAGTGAGTAAGTGAGTGAGTGAGTCTACGAGTGTGAATGTGTGCGAGTAAGTGTGAGTGAGGGTGTATGTATGTGTATGAGTGAGTGAGAGTGTGTGTGAGTGTGTATGAGTATGTGTGAGTAAGTATATCTGTGTGCCAGTATGTGTGAATGAGTCTTTGGGTGCGTGTATTTGTGAGTGTGTGTATGTGAGTGAGTTTGTGCGTGTGAGTGCATGTGTGAGTGAGTGTTTGGGTGTGTGAGTGTATATGTGTGTGCGAGTGTGAGTGAGTGTGTGTTTGAGTGTGTATGTGTGTGTGTGAGTGAGTCAGTCAGTCAGTCTGTGTGTGTCTGAGTGAGTGTGTGTGCGTGTGTGAAAGTGAATGTGAGTATGTGTGTGTGAGTGAGTGTGTATTTGTGAGTGTGTGTTTGAGTAAGAGAGTTACTGAGTCTGCGTGTGTGAATGTGTGTGTGTGTGTATGTGCTAGTGTGTGTGAGTGTGTATGAGTGAATGAGTGCGTGTGAATGAGTGTGTGAGTGAGTAAGTAAGTGAGTGAGTCGACGTGTGTGAATGTGTGTGTGAATGTGAGTGAGTGTGTGAGTGTGTATGTGTAAGTGTGTGCGCGAGTGAGTGTATGTGAGTGTGTGTGAGTGTGTATGTGAGTGTATGTGTGTGTGCATGTGTGAGTGAGTATGTGTGAGGGAGTATATCAGTGTGTATATGTGTGAGTGAGTGTTTGGGTGTGTGAGTTAGTGTGTGTAAGTGACTGTATGTGTGTGCGTGAGTTGTGTGTGAGTGAGCATGTGTGTGCGTGTGAGTGAATGTTTGTGAGTATGTGTGTGTGAGTGAGTGTGCATCAGTCTGTGTGTGTGAGTGAGTGTTTGTGTGCAAGAGTGAGTGAGTGTGTGTTTGAGTGTGTATGTGTGAGTATGAGAGTGAGTGTATGTGAGTGAGTCTATGTGTGTGTGCTGCATGTGTGAGTGTGTGTGTGAGTCAGTGTGAGTAAGTGTGTGTGTGTGAGTGAGTCTGTGTGTTTGAGTGAGTATATGTGTGTGTGCGAGTACGTGTGAGTGAATATATGTATGTGTGTGTGTATTTGTGAGGGTGTGTTTGAGTAAGAGAGTGAGTGAGTCTATGTGTGGGAATGTGAGTGAGTGTGTGTGTGTGAGTGAGTGTGTGTGTGAGTAAGTGAGCGAGTGTGTATGTGTGAGTGAGTGTAAGTGTGTGTGCATGAGTGAGTGTGTGTGAGTAAGTAGAAGTAAGTGTGCATGTGTGAGTGTGTGAGTGTTTGGGTCTGTGAGTGTGTGTGAGTGAGTGTATGTGTGTGAGCGAGTGTGTATGTGCGCGTTTGTGTGTGAGTGAATGTGTGTGTGTGAATGTCTGTGAGTGTGTGTGTGAGTGAATGTGAGTGAGTGTGTGTGTGAGTGCATGTGTGAGTGAGTGTTTGGGTATGTGAGTGTGTTTGTGTGTGAGTGAGTGTATGTGTGAGTGAGTGTGTGTTTGAGTATCTATGTGTGAGTTGTGAGTTAGTGAGTGAGTGAGTCAGTGTTTGTGAGCGTGTGTATGAGTATATGTGTGAGTAAGTGCATGTGAGTGAATGTGTGTATGTGTGTGTGAGTGTGAGTGAGTGTGTATTTGTGAGTGTGTGTTTGAGTAAGTGATTCTGCATGTGTGAATGTGTGTGAGTGTTAGTGAGTGTGTATGTGTGAGTGAGTGTGTGTGTGAGTGAGTAAGTGAGTGAGTGAGTCTACATGTGTGAATGTGTGTGAATAAGTGTGAGTGAGGGTGCATGTATGTGTGTGAGTGTGTGAGAGTGTGAGTGTGTGAGAGTATGTGTGAGTGAGTGTGTGTGTGAGTAAGTGAGCGAGTGTGTATGTGTGTGTATGTGTAAGTGTGTGTGTGAGTGAGTGTATATGAGTGTGTGTGAGTGAGTGTGTATGTGAGTGTATGTGTGTGCATGTGTGAGTGTGTATGTGTGAGGGAGTATATCAGTGTGTATATGTGTGAGTGAGTGTTTGGGTGTGTGAGTAAGTGTGTGTGAGTGACTGTATGTGTGCGTGAGTTGTGTGTTAGTGAGCATGTGTGTGTGTGAGTGAGTGCGTGAGTGAATGCTTCTGAGTATGTGGGTGTCAGAGTGAGTGTGCGTCAGTCTGAGTGTGTGGGAGTGTATGTGTGTGCGAGAGTGAGTGAGTGAGTGTGTGTTTGAGTGTGTATGTGTGAGTATGAGAGTGTGTGTGAGTGAGTCTGTGTGTGTGAGTAAGTGTGTGTGTGTGTGAGTGAGTGAGTATGTGTGTTTGAGTGAGTTGTGTGTGTGAGTGTGTGTGAGTGAGTACGTGTGAGTGAATGTGTTTATGTGTGTATGAGCGTGTATTTGTAAGTGTGTGAGTGTGTGTGAGTGAGTAACTGCATGTGAGTATGTGTGTGAGTGAGTGTGTATGTGTGAGTGTGTGTGTGTCAGAGAGTGTGTGTATGTGTGTGTGAGTGAGTGCGTGTGTGTGAGTGTTTGGGTGTGTGTGTGTGTGAGCGAGTGTGTATGTGCGTGTGTGTGTGTGTGAGTGAATGTCTATGAGTGAATGTGAGTGCATGTGTGAGTGAGTGTTTGGGTGTGTGAGTGTGTGTGAGGGTATGTGTCTGCGAGTGTGACTGAGTGTGTGTTTGAGTATCTATATGTGGGTGTGTGAGTTAGTGAGTGAGTGAGTCTGTGTTTGTGAGCGTGTGTATGTGTGTGAGTAAGTGTATGCGAGTGAATGTGTATATGTGTGTGTGAGAGTGTGAGTGAGTGTGTATTTGTGAGTGTGTGTTTGAGTGAGTAAGTGAGTCTGCGTGTGAATGTGTGCGAGTGTTAGTGAGAGTGTATGTGTGAGTGTGTGTGAGTGTGTGTGAGTGAGTGTATGTATGTATGAGTGTGAGTGAGTGTGTGTTTGAATATCTATGTGTGGGTGTGTGAGTTAGTGAGTGAGTGACTCTGTGTTTGTGAGTGAATGTGTATATGTGTGTGTGAGAGTGTGAGTGAGTGTGTATTTGTGAGTGTGTGTTTGAGTGAGTAAGCGAGTCTGCGTGTGTGAATGTGAGTGAGTGAGTGTGTGGGTGTGAGTAAGTGAGTGAGTGAGTCTACATGTGTGAATGTGTGTGTGAATGAGTATGTGTGAGTGAGTGTGTATGTGAGTGAGTAAGTCTACATGTCTGAATGTGTGTGAGTAAGTGTGAGTGAGGGTGTGTGTATGTGTACGAGTGAGTGTGTGCGTAAGTGAGCGAGTGTGTATGTGTGAGTGTGTGTATGTGTGTGTGTAAATGAGTGTGTGTGAGTGAGTGAGTGTGAGTGTGTATGTGAGTGTGTGTATGTGCATGTGTGAGTGAGTATGTGTGAGGGAGTATATCTGTGTGTGTATATGTGAGTGAGTGTTTGGGTGTGTGAGTAAGTGTGTGTGAGTGATTGTATGTGTGTGCGTGCGTTGTGTGTGAGTGAGCATGTGTGTGCGTGTGAGTGTGAGTGAGTGAATGTTTGTGAGTATGTGTGTGTGTGAGTGTGCATCAGTCTGAGTGTGTGAGTGTGTGTGTGCGAGAGTGAATGTGTGTTTGAGTGTGTATGTGTGAGTATGAGAGTGAGTGTGAATGTGTATGAGTATGTGTTTGTGTGAGTGTGTGTGTATTGTGTGTGTGTGAGTGCATGTGTGTGAGTGTGTATTGTGTGTGTTTGAGTGTGCGTGTGCATGTGTGTGAGTGAGTGTGTGTGAGTGATTGTATGTATGTGCGTGCGTTGTGTGTGAGTGAGCATGTGTGTGCGTGTGAGTGTGAGTGAGTGAATGTTTGTGAGTATGTGTGTGTGAGTGTGCATCAGTCTGAGTGTGTGAGTGTGTGTGTGTGCGAGAGTGAATGTGTGTTTGAGTGTGTATGTGTGAGTATGAGAGTGAGTGTGAATGTGTGTGAATGCGTATGAGTATGTGTTTGTGTGAGTGTGTGTGTATTGTGTGTGTGTGAGTGCATGTGTGTGAGTGTGTATTGTGTGTGTTTGAGTATGTATGTGTGAGTGTGTGAGGAAGTGAGTGAGTCAGTCTATGTGTATGAGTGTGTGAGTGTGTGTGAGTGAGTGTGTGTGTGAGTGCATGTGCGTGAATGTGTATGAGTATGTGTTTGTGTGAGTGAGTGTGTATTGTGTGTGTGTGAGTATACGTGTGTGTGTGTGCATGTGTGTGAGTGAGTGTGTATGAGTGTATGTGAGTATATATGTGTGAGTCGGTGTGTGTGAGTGAGAGTGAGAGTGTATGTGTGAGTGTGTGCATGAGTGTATGTGTGTGAGTGTATGTGGGAGTGAGTGTTTAGGTGTGTGAATGCGTGTGTGAGAGTGTGTGTGTGAGTGTATGTGTGCAAGTGTGTGTGTGTGAGTGAGTGAGTGTGTATGTAAGTGTGTGAGTGTGAGTGTGAATGTGTGTGAGTGTATATGCATGTGTGAGTGAGTATCCGTGAGTGAGTATATCTGTGTGCGAGTATGTGTGAGTGAGTGTTTGGGTGTGTAAGTGTGTGTGAGAGAGTGTATGTGAGTGCGTGAGTGTGTGTGTGAGTGTGTGTGTGTGAGTGAGTATGTTGAGGGAGTATATCTGTGTGCGAGTATGTGTGAGTGAGTGTGTGTAAGGGAGTGTATGTGTGTGCATGAGTGTGTGTGTGAGTGAGAGAGATTGAGTGTGTATGTGTGAGTCTGTGTCAGTGTATGTGTGTGTGTGAGCGTGAGTGAGAGTGTATGTGTGCACGTGTGTATTCGTAAGTGTGTGAGTGTATGTGTGAGTGAGTAAGTGAGTAACTGTGTGTGAGTAGGTGTGTGAGTGTGAGTGAGTGTGTATGTGAATGCATGCGTGTCAGAGTGTGTGTATGTATGTGTGAGTGAGTGTGTGTGGGTGAGTAAGTGTGAGTGAGAGTGTATGTGTGAGTGTGTGTGAGTGTGTGTGAGTGAGGGTGCTTGAGTGAGTGTGAGTGAGTATGTGTGTGTGTGCATGTGAGTGATAGTGTGTGAGTGTTTGTGTGTGCATAAGTGAGTGTGTGTGTATGTGTGTGAGTGAGTATGTGTGAGTGAGTATATCTGTGTGAGTGAATGTGTGAGTGTGAGTGTGTGAGTGTGTATGTGTGAGTGAGTATATCTGTGTGAGTGAATGTGTGAGTGTGAGTGTGTGAGTGTGTATGTGTGAGTGAGTATATGTGTGAGTGAGTGTTTGGGTGTGTGAGTGAGTGTGTGTGAGTGAGCATATGTGTGCGTGTGTGTGAGTGCATGTGTGTGTGAGTGTGTGTGTGAGTGCATGTGTGAGTGAGTGTTTGGGTGTGTGAGTGAGTATGTGAGTGAGCACAAGTGTGTGAGTGTGTGTGTGCATGAGTGTGTATGTGTGTGTAATGAGTGTGTGAGGGTATGTTTGTGTGTGCATGTGTGTGAGTGTAGGTGCGTGAATGAGTATGTGAGTGTGCGCAAGTGTGTGAGTGAGTGTGTGTTTGAGTGTGTATGTGTGAGTGTGTGAGTGAGTAAGTGAGTGAGTGGGTCTGTGTGTGTATGTGAGTGTGTGAGTGAGTGCATGTGAGTGAATGTGTGTGAGTGAGTGTGTGTTTGAGTAAGTAAGTGAGTGAGTGAGACTGCGTGTGTGAATGTGTGTGTATGCGTGAGTGAGTGTTTGGGTGTGTGAGTGAGTGTTTGGGTGTGCGAGTGTGAGTGTGTGTTTGAGTGTGTATGTGTGAGTGTGTGAATGAGTAAGTGAGTGAGTGAGTCTGTGTGAGTGTGTGTGAGTGAGTGTGTGTGTGAGTTTACGTGTGTGAATGTGTGTGTGAGTGTGGGTGAGTGTGTATGTGTGAGTGTGTGTAAGCATGTGTGTGCGAGTGAGTGTGTGTGAGGGAGTGTGAGTGAGTGTGTATGTGAGTGCATGTGTGAGTGTTTTGGTGTGTGAGTATGTGCGAGTGAGTGTTTGGGTGTGTGAGTGAGTGTATTCGTGTACAAGTGTGAGTGAGTGTGTGTTTGATTGTGTGTGGGAGTGTGTGAGTGAGTCTGTCTGTGTTAGTGAGTGTGTGTATGTGAGTGTTTGTGTGTGAGTGAGCGTGTATGTGCGTGTGTGTGTAAGCATGTGTGTGCGAGTGAGTGTGTGTGAGGGAGTGTGAGTGAGTGTGTATGTGAGTGCATGTGTGAGTGTTTTGGTGTGTGAGTATGTGTGAGTGAGTGTTTGGGTGTGTGAGTGAGTGTATTCGTGTACAAGTGTGAGTGAGTGTGTGTTTGATTGTGTGTGGGAGTGTGTGAGTGAGTCTGTCTGTGTTAGTGAGTGTGTGTATGTGAGTGAGTGCATGTGAATGAATGTGTGTGAGCATGTGTGTGTGTGAGTGAGAGTGAGTGTGTATGTGTGAGTGTGTGTGAGTGAGTATATCTGTGTGAGTGCATGTGTGAGTGAGTGTTTGGATGTGTGCGTTAGTGGATGTGAGTCAGTGTGTGAGTGAATGTGTATGCTTGAGGGATTGTGTGAGTACGTGTGTGTGCACTTGTGAGTGAGTGTGTGTTTGTGTGTGCATGAGCGAGTGTGAGTGTGAGTATGTGTGAGTGAGTATATCTGTGTCAGTGTATGTGTGAGTGTGAGTGTGTATGTGCGAGTGAGTATATGTGTGAGTGAGTGTGTGTGAGTGAGTGTGTGTGAGTGAGCATATGTGTGCGTGAGTGTGTGTGAGTGCATGTGTGATGGTGTATGAGTGTGTGTGTGAATGTGTGCAAGTGTGTGTTAGTGTGTGAGTGAGTGTGGTGTGAGTGTGTGTGAGTGTATGTGTGTGTGCACGTGTGAGTATGTGTGAGTGAATATATCTGTGTGTGTATGTGTGAGTGAGTGTTTGGGTGTGTGAGGGAGTGTATGTGTGTGAGTGTGTGCGTATGTGTGAGTGAGTGTGTGAGAGTGTGTGAGTGTGTGTGCAAGTGTGAGTGAGTGTGTGTTTGAGTGTGTATGTGTGAGTGTGTATGCGTGAGTGAGTATGTGAATGTATGTTTGTGTGCATGTGTATGAATGAGGGTGCGTGAGTGTGTGAGTGTGAGCAAGTGTGTGAGTGTGTGTGTGTGCATGAGTGTGTATGTGTGAGTGTGTGTAAGTGAGTGTGTGAGGGTATGTGTGTGTGCATATGTGTGAGTGAGGGTGTATGAGTGAGAGTGTGTGTGTGCATGCGTTAAGTGTGTGTGTGTGCATGAGTGAGTGAATGGGTATGAGTGAGTGTGCGTATGTGTGAGTGAGTATATCTGTGTGCATGTATGTGTGAGTGAGTGTGTATGTGCGCGCATGTGTGTGTGTGAGCGTGTGTGAGTGTATGCGTGAAGAGTATCTGTGTTTGTGAGTGTGTGTGAGTGTGTGCGCAAGTGTGAGTGAGTGTGTGTTTGAGTGTGTATGTGTGAGTGTGTGAGTAAGTGAGCGAGTGAGTCTGTGTGTGTGAGTGTGTGTGTGTGAGTGTTTGGGTGAATATGGGCCGGGTGCTGGCAGGTGGGACTAGATTGGGTTGGGATATCTAGGTCAGCATGGACAGGTTGGACTGAAGGGTCTGTTTCCGTGCTGTACATCTCTATGACTCTGTGACTCTATGAGTTGGACCCTATCTACCACCCCCTGAGAAAAGGAACAGGACTTGACTTCACCACAGGAAATGACATCACTGCAGGAAATGACATAGCCAACCCAAAGAAACCCAAACGTATAAATAGAAAGCAGGAATTATCAGCAGTGCTCTGGCCCTGAGGCCCACTGAAGTTACCTAGTACGGTGACGAAACATCTGGAAATGAGCCTTCCAGCTCAGCGAGCAAACCTACATCCAGACCTCAACCTGAGCTACAAATCTTCTCAAACCTCGCTAATTTTGCATCAGTGTTTACAATGGAGAAGAACGTGGAAGAGCTAGAGTGCGCGAGTGATGCTTTTCTGCATTGTGTGAATCTGTAGTGTGGGGTGAGCTGCATCTAAAAGGAGGATATTCCCCTTGTCTACCGAAAGATGGACTGGCGTTGGGGGCAGCCCAGAGAAGGTTCACTCGGCTGCTCCCCGGGGGGAACGGACGGTTTGGATTATGAGGGAGAGGTTGAGTAGGCTGGGCCTGTTACTCATCGGATGAATGATAGGGGACATCATTGACCAAGAAGAAATTCTTCTGGGACATGACAAGGGAGATGCGGAGAGGTTGTTTCCCTTCGTTGTGGGAGAGTCTCAAGCCGTTGAAGACCTTGGAGATGGGGAGGACTTTCTTCTGTCTCCGAGGGGAGTGAATCTGGAAGAGAGCTGGGGCATGGAGTCTCTTCAAGGCTGAGACTAGGACCCGATCCTTAGAGTAAAGGGGAGACCGTTTCGGACAGAGATTAGGAGGAGCAGTGGGCAGTCTGTCACAGAAGTTCGTGGGGAGGGTGGGGGTGGGGTGGGGCCTGGTCATTGAGGACATCGAAGACGGAGATAGATAGGTTCCTGAGTATCAAGGGTTACGGGGAGAGGGGGGCGGTGAAGGGGTTGAGAAACGTATCGACCGTGATTGCATGGCAGAGCAGACTCCACGGGCCGAATGGCCTCAATTCTGTTGCTATGTCTCCTGGTCTTCTGGAGATTGGTGGGGGTTTGACTCAGCGAGGGGAGTCAAGGATTGCGTGGGGAAGGTGGAAGGTGGAGCTGAGGATTGTCAGACCAAACCGTGACCTCATTGAATGGTTGGCTTAGAGGGTCTGAATGACTCACTTGCGCTCCTATACCTTATCATCCCAGGGACCTAACAGATCCTTCTTTTTGCTGAGGACGGTGAATTGCCCGTCAACGTTTGGAGGCCTCGCAACGACCCCCGGGAGGAAACCGTGGAGCAAAATAACCAATTTTGTCGCGTAGTAGGAGGACATTATTACGCTGGAATCTGCACTGAAAATGTGCTGGAGGTCGCGGGGGGTCAGACAGTATCCACGGAGGCAGAACAAGCTAATGTTATTGTCCATCAGAGCTATAGAAAAGCGCGGGGGGGGGGGGGGGGTAGCGTTTCTGCTGTAGTTTGGGGAGGGTGGACGGAGTGCTGGGGGAGGAAGGGTGTTGATCGTTCAGATGAAGGGATAGGAATGTGAGAATTGGGGGCAGAGTAAGTGGTGGGCCTGACTGGGAAGGACTGGCAGCCCCACTGCAGTGGGGGAAAGAGCAAGAGGAACATGGTGACAGTGCGTGTAACAAGCTGAAAGAAAGGGAGGCGATGGGATCGCACCCTGCAGGCGTTGGCCCCCAGACTGAGCCCAGACGGTTGGGAAATACCTCACCCAAAGATGAGAGGTCACCCCGTCGGTCTGCGCGCTGAGTCACCGGGACGTTCAAACGTGCCGAAGACAGGCAAGTGGGAACGTGGGGAAGAGAACCATCAGTTTGGCTCCGTGACTCCCAAGGTGGGAAATTACCAAAAGTATTCCACATCTATGTAGCTTTGAATTCAAGCCAAATAAGAACAGTGACACGTGATTAAACAGGTAAATGGTACACTGAATAAACAGGCAAATGGTACACTGTATAAACAGGCAAATGGTAAACTGAATAAACAGGTAAATGGTACACTGAATAAACAGGGAAATGGTACACTGAATAAACAGGGAAATGGTACACTGAATAAACATGTAAATGGTACACTGAATAAACAGGTAAATGGTACACTGAATAAACTGATAAATGGTACACTGAACAAACAGGTAAATGGTACACTGAACAAACAGGTAAATGGTACACTGAACAAACAGGTAAATGGTACACTGAACAAACAGGCAAACGGTACACTGAAAAAACAGGTAAATGGTACACCGAATAAACAGGCAAATGGTACACTGAACAAACAGGCAAATGGTACACAGAACAAACAGACAAATTGTACACCGAATACACAGGTAAATGGTACACTGAACAAACAGGCAAATGGTACAGTGAATAAACAAGTCAATGGTACACTGAATAAACAGGAAAGTGGTACACTGAAAAACAGGCAAATGGTACACCGAATACACAGGCAAATGGTGCACTGAATAAACAGGTAAATGGTACACTGAATAAACAGGAAAGTGGTACACTGAAAAACAGGCAAATGGTACACCGAATAAACAGGTAAATGGTACACTGAATAAACAGGTAAATGGTACACTGAATAAACAGGTAAATGGTACACTGAACAAACAGCAAATGGTACACAGAGCAAACAGGCAAATTGTACACCGAATACACAGGCAAATGGTACACCGAATACACAGGTAAATGGTACACCGAATACACAAGTAAATGGTACAATGAACAAACAGGCAAATGGTACAGTGAATAAACAAGTAAATGGTACACCGAATAAACAGGCAAATGGTACACTGTATAAACAGGTAAATGGTACACTGAACAAACAGGTAAATGGTACACTGTATAAACAGGCAAATGGTACACTGTATAAACAGGTAAATGGTACACCAAATAAACAGGTAAATGGTACACTCAATAAACAGGTAAACAGCACACTGAATAAACAGTTAAATGGTACACTAAATAAACAGTTAAATGGTACACTCAATAAACAGGCAAATGTTACACTGAATAAACAGGAAATTGGGAAAGAGAATAAACAGGTAAATTGTACACTGATAAACAGGTAAATTGTACACTGAATAAACAGGTAAGTTGTACACTGAATAAACAGGCAAATAGAACACTGAATAAACAATCAAATGGTACACTGAATAAACAGGCAAATGGTACACTGAATAAACAGGTAAATGGTACACTGTATAAACAGGTAAATGGTGCATTGTTTAAACAGGTAAATGGTAAACCGAATAAACAGGGCAATGGTACACTGAATAAACAGGTAAATGGTACACTCTATAAACAGGCAAATGTTACACTGAATAAACAGGAAATTGGGAAAGAGAATAAACAGGTAAATGGTACACTGAATACACAGGCAAATGGTACACTGAATAAACAGGTAAATGGTACACCGAATACACAGGTAAATGGTACACGGAATAAACAGGCAAATGGTACACTGTATAAACAGGTAAATGGTACACTGAGTAAACAGGTAAATGGCACACTGAATAAACAGGTAAATGGTACACTGAATAAACTGGCAAATGGTACACTGAATAAACAGGCAAATAGTACACTGTATAAACAGGTAAATGGTACACTGAATAAACAGTTAAATGGTGCACTGTTTAAGCAGGTAAATGGTACACTGTATAAACAGGCAAATGGTACACTGAATAAACAGGGAAATGGTACACTGAATAAATAGGTAAATGGAACACCGAATAAACAGGTAAATGGTACACTGTATAAACAGGCAAATGGTACACTGAATAAACAGGGAAATGGTACACTGAATAAATAGGTAAATGGAACACCGAATAAACAGGTAAATGGTACACTGAATAAATAGGTAAATGGAACACCGAATAAACAGGTAAATGGTACACTGAATAAACAGGCAAATGGTACACTGAAGAAACAGGTAAATGGTACACTCAATAAACAGACAAATGGTACACTGAATAAACAGTTAAATGGTACACTGAATAAACATGTAAATGGTTCACTGAATAAACATGTAAATGGTAAACTGAATAAACAGGTAAATGGTAAACTGAATAAACAGGGAAATGGTACACTGAACAAACAGGCAAATTGTACACCGAATACACAGGCAAATGGTACACCAATACACAGGCAAATGGTACACTGTATACACAGGTAAATGGTACACTGAACAAATAGGCAAATGGGACACCGAACAAACAGGCAAATGGGACACTGAATAAACAGGTAAATGGTACACCGAATAAACAGGTAAATGGTACACTGAACAAATAGGTAAATTGTAAACTGAACAAACAGGTACATTGTACACTGAATAAACAAGTAAAAGGTACACCAAATAAACAGGAAATTGGGACAGAGAATAAACAGGTAAATGGTACACTGAATAAACAGGTAAATGACACACTTAAAAAACAGGTAAATGGTACACTGAACAAACAGGTAAATTGTACACTGAATAAACAGGTAAATTGTACACTGAATAAACAGGTAAATGGTACACTGTATAAACAGGTAAATGGTGCACCGAATAAACAGGTAAATTGTACACTGAATAAACAGGTAAATGACACACTGAATAAACAGGTAAATGACACACCGAATAAACAGGTAAATGGTACACTGAATAAACAGGTAAATGACACACTGAATAAACAGGTAAATGGTACACTGAATAAACAGGTAAATGGTACACTGAATAAACAGGTAAATGGTACACTGAAAAAACAGGCAAATAGTACACTGAATGAACAGGTAAATGGTACACTGAATAAACAGGTAAATGGTACACCGAATAAACAGGTAAATGACACACTGAATAAACAGGTAAATGGTACACTGAATAAACAGGTAAATGGTACACCGAATAAACAGGTAAATGGTACACCGAATAAACAGGTAAATGACACACTGAATAAACAGGTAAATGGTACACTGAATAAACAGGTAAATGGTACACCGAATAAACAGGTAAATGACACACTGAATAAACAGGTAAATGGTACACTGAATGAACAGGTAAATGGTACACCGAATAAACAGGTAAATGGTACACTGAATAAACAGGTAAATGGTACACTGAATAAACAGGTAAATGACACACTGAATAAACAGGTAAATGGTACACCGAATAAACAGGTAAATGGTACACTGAATAAACAGGTAAATGACACACTGAATAAACAGGTAAATGGTACACTGAATAAACAGGTAAATGGTACACCGAATAAACAGGTAAATTGTACACTGAATAAACAGGTAAATGGTACACTGAATAAACAGGTAAATGGTACACCGAATAAACAGGTAAATTGTACACTGAATAAACAGGTAAATGGTACACTGAATAAACAGGTAAATGGTACACCGAATAAACAGGTAAATTGTACACTGAATAAACAGGTAAATGGTACACTGAATAAACAGGTAAATGTTACACTGAATAAACTGGCAAATGGTACACTGAATAAACAGGTAAATGGTACACTGAATAAACAGGTAAATTGTACACTGAATAAACAGGTAAATGGTACACTGAATAAACAGGCAAATGTTACACTGAATAAACAGGTAAATGGTACACCGAATAAACAGGTAAATGGTATACTGAATAAACAGGTAAATGGTGCACTGTTTATACAGGTAAATGGTACACCAAATAAACAGGCAAATGGTACACTGTATAAACAGGCAAATGGTACACTGTATAAACAGGTAAATGGTACACTGAATAAACAGGTAAATGTTACACTGAATAAACTGGCAAATGGTACAGTGAAGAAACAGGTAAATGGAAAACTGGAAAAACTGGTAAATGGTTCGCTGAATAAACAGGCAAATACTACACTGAATAACGAGGTAAATGACACACTGAATAAACCGGCAAATGGTACACTCAATAAACAGGTAAATGGTACACTCAATAAAACGGCAAATGGTACACTGAACAAACAGGTAAATGGTTCGCTGAATAAACAGGCAAATGCTACACTGAATAAAGAGGTAAATGACACACTGAATAAACCGGCAAATGGTACACTCAATAAACAGGTAAATGGTACACTCAATAAACAGGTAAATGGTACACTAAATACACAGGCAAATGGTACACTGAATAAAGAGGTAAATGACACACTGAATAAACCGGCAAATGGTACACTCAATAAACAGGTAAATGGTACACTCAATACACAGGCAAATGGTACACTGAATAAACAGGTAAATGGTACACTGAATAAACAGGTAAAAGGTACACTGTATAAACAGGTAAATGGTACACCGAATAAACAGGCAAATGGTACACTGTATAAACAGGCAAATGGTACACTGTATAAACAGGTAAATGGTACACCGAATAAACAGGTAAATGGTACACTGTATAAACAGGTAAATGGTACACTGTATAAACAGGTAAGTTGTACACTGAATAAACAGGCAAATAGTACACTGAATAAACAATCAAATGGTACACTGTATAAACAGGTAAATGGTACACTGAATAAACAGGTAAATGGTACACTGTATAAACAGGTAAATGGTACACTGTATAAACAGGTAAGTTGTACACTGAATAAACAGGTAAATGATACACTGAATAAACAGGTAAATGGTACACTGTATAAACAGGTAAATGGTACACTGTATAAACAGGTAAGTTGTACACTGAATAAACAGGCAAATAGTACACTGAATAAACAATCAAATGGTACACTGTATAAACAGGTAAATGGTACACTGAATAAACAGGTAAATGGTACACTCTATAAACAGGCAAATGTTACACTGAATAAACAGGAAATTGGGAAAGAGAATAAACAGGTAAATTGTACACCGAACAAACAGGTAAATGGTACACTGAATAAACAGGCAAATGTTACACTGAATAAACAGGAAATTGGGAAAGAGAATAAACAGGTAAATGGTACACTGAATACACAGGCAAATGGTACACTGAATAAACAGGTAAATGGTACACCGAATACACAGGTAAATGGTACACGGAATAAACAGGCAAATGGTACACTGTATAAACAGGTAAATGGTACACTGTATAAACAGGTAAATGGCACACTGAATAAACAGTTAAATGGTACACTAAATAAACAGGTAAATGGTACACTGAATAAACAGGTAAACGGTACACTGAATAAACAAGTAAATGGTACACTGAATAAACAGGCAAATAGTATACCAAATAAACAGTCAAATGGTACACTGTATAAACAGGTAAATGGTACACTAAATAAACAGGTAAATGGTGCACTGTTTAAACAGGTAAATGGTAAACCGAATAAACAGGCAAATGTTACACTGAATAAACTAGTACATAGTACACTGAATAAACAGGTAAATGGTACACTGAATAAACAGGTAAATGATACACTGTATAAACACGTAATTGGTACACTGTATAAACAGGTAAATTGGACACCGAATACACAGGTAAATGGTACACTGAATAAACAGATAAATGGTACACTGTATAAACAGGCAAATGGTACACTGTAGAAACAGGTAAATGGTACACCGAATAAATAGGTAAATGGTACACTGTATAAACAGGTAAATGGTACACTGTATAAACAGGTAAATAGCACACTGAATAAACAGGTAAATGGTGCACTGTTTAAACAGGTAAATGGTAAACCGAATAAACAGGCAAATGTTACACTGAATAAACTAGTACATAGTACACTGAATAAACAGGTAAATGGTACACTGAATAAACAGGTAAATGATACACTGTATAAACACGTAATTGGTACACTGTATAAACAGGTAAATTGGACACCGAATACACAGGTAAATGGTACACTGAATAAACAGATAAATGGTACACTGTATAAACAGGCAAATGGTACACTGTAGAAACAGGTAAATGGTACACCGAATAAATAGGTAAATGGTACACTGTATAAACAGGTAAATGGTACACTGTATAAACAGGTAAATAGCACACTGAATAAACAGGTAAATGGTACACTGTATAAACAGGCAAATGGTACACTGTATAAACAGGCAAATGGTACACCGAATAAATAGGTAAATGGTACACTGTATAAACAGGTAAATGGTACACTCAATAAACAGGTAAATAGCACACTGAATAAACAGTTAAATGGTACACTAAATAAACAGGTAAATTGTACACTCAATAAACAGGCAAATGTTACACTGAATAAACAGGTAATTGGGAAAGAGAATAAACATGTAAATTGTACACTGATAAACAGGTAAATTGTACACTGAATAAACAGGTAAGTTGTACACTGAATAAACAGGCAAATAGTACACTGAATAAACAATCAAATGGTACACTGAATAAACAGGCAAATAGTACACTGAATAAACAATCAAATGGTACACTGAATAAACAGGTAAATGGTACACTGAATAAACAGGTAAATGGTACACTGAATAAACAGGTAAATGGTGCACTGTTTAAACAGGTAAATGGTACACTGAATAAACAGGAAATTGGGAAAGAGAATAAAGAGGTAAATTGTACACCGAACAAACAGGTAAATGGTACACTGAATAAACAGGCAAATGTTACACTGAATACACAGGTAAATGGTACACTGTATAAACAGGTAAATGGTACACTGAATAAACAGGTAAATGGTGCACTTTTTAAACAGGTAAATGGTAAACCGAATAAACAGGCAAATGGTACACTGAATAAACAGGAAATTGGGAAAGAGAATAAACAGGTAAATGGTACACTGAATACACAGGCAAATGGTACACTGAATAAACAGTCAAATGGTACACTGTATAAACAGGTAAATGGCACACTGAATAAACAGTTAAATGGTACACTAAATAAACAGGTAAATGGTACAATGAATAAACAGGTAAATGGTACACTGAATAAACAAGTAAATGGTACACTGAATAAACAGGCAAATAGTATACCAAATAAACAGTCAAATGGTACACTGTATAAACAGGAAAATTGTACACTGAATAAACAGGTAAATTGTACACTGAATAAACAGGTGAATGGTACACCAAATAAACAGGCAAATGGTACACTAAATAAACAGGTAAATGGTACACCGAATAAACAAGTAAATGTTACACCGAATAAACAGGTAAATGGTACACTGAATAAACAGGTAAATAGTACACCAAATAAACAGGAAATTGGGACAGAGTAGAAACAGGTAAATGTTACCCCGAATACACTCGTAAATGGAAAACTGAAAAAACAGGCAAATGGTACACTGAATAAACAGATAAATTGTACACTGAATAAACAGGCAAATGGTACACTGAACAAACAGGAAATTGGGACAGAGAATAAACATGTAAATAGTACACAGAATACACAGGCAAATGGTACACTGAATAAACAGGTAAATGGTACACCGAATACACAAGTAAATGGTACACTGAATAAATAGGCAAATGGTACACTGTATAAACAGGTAAATGGCACACTGAATAAACAGTTAAATGGTACACTAAATAAACAGGTAAATGGTACACTGAAAAAACAGGCAAATGGTACACCGAACAAACAGGTAAATTGTACACTGAATAAACAGGTAAATGGTACACTGAATAAACAAGTAAATGGTACACTGAATAAACAGGCAAATGGTACACTGAATAAATAGGTAAATTGTACACCGAATAAACAGGTAAATGGCACACTGAATAAACAGTTAAATGGTACACTGTATAAACAGGTAAATAGTACACCAAATAAACAGGCAAATGTTACGCTGAATAAACAGGTAAATGTTACACAGAAAAAGCAGGTAAATGGTACACTGAATAAACAGGTAAATTGTACACTGAATAAACAGGTAAATGGTACACTGAATAAAAAGGTAAATTGTACACTGAACAAACAGATAAATGGTACACGGAATACACAGGTAAATGGTACACCGAATACACAGGTAAATGGTACACCGAATACACAGGCAAATGGTACACTGAATAAACAGGTAAATAGTACACCAAATAAACAGGAAATTGGGACAGAGAATAAACAGGTATATGTTACCCCGATTACACAGGTAAATGATACACTGAAAAAACAGGCAAATGGTAGACTGAATAAACAGATAAATTGTACACTGAATAAACAGGTAAATGGTACACTGAATAAACAGGTAAATGGTACACTGAACAAACAGGTAAATTGTACACTGAAATACACAGGTAAATGGTACACTGTATAAACAGGTAAATGGTACACTGAATAAATAGGTAAATTGTACACCGAATAAACAGTTAAATGGTACACTGTATTAACAGGTAAATAGTACACCAAATAAACAGGCAAATGTTACGCTGAATAAACAGGTAAATGGCACACAGAAAAAGCAGGTAAATGGTACACTGAATAAACAGGTAAATTGTACACTGAATAAACAGGTAAATGGTACACTGTATAAACAGGTAAATTGTACACTGAATAAACAGGTGAATGGTACACCGAATAAACAGGCAAATGGTACACTGTATAAACAGGCAAATGGTACACTGTATAAACAGGTAAATTGTCACTGAATAAACAGGTAAATGATACACTGAAAAACAGGTAAATGCGACACCGTATAAACAGGTAAATGGTACACCGAATAAACAGGTAAATGTTACACCGAATAAACAGGTAAATGGTACACTGAATAAACAGGTAAATAGTACAACAAATAAACAGGAAATTGGGACAGAGTAGAAACAGGTAAATGTTACCCCGAATACACACGTAAATGGAAAACTGAAAAAACAGGCAAATGGTACACTGAATAAACAGATAAATTGTACACTGAATAAACAGGTAAATGGTACACTGAATAAACAGGCAAATGGTACACTGAACAAACAGGAAATTGGGACAGAGAATAAACATGTAAATAGTACACAGAATACACAGGCAAATGGTACACTGAATAAACAGGTAAATGGTACACCGAATACACAAGTAAATGGCACACTGAATAAATAGGCAAATGGTACACTGTATAAACAGGAAAATGGTACAACAAATCAACAGGAAATTGGGACAGAGAATAAATAGGTAAATGGTATACTGATTAAACAAGCAAATGGTACACTCACTAAACAGGTAAATGGTACACCGAATAACCAGGTAAATGGTACACTGCTAACAGGTAAATGGTAAACTGAACAAACAGGTAAATTGTACACCGAATAAACAGGTAAACGGTACACCGAATAAATAGGCAAATGGGACACGAATAAACAGGTAAATGTTACACTAAATAAACAGTTAAATGGTACACTGTATAAACAGGTAAATGGTACACTGAATAAACAGGCAAATGTTACACTGAATAAAGAGGCAAATGGTACACCGAATACAAATGGTAAATGGTACACTGTATAAACAGGCAAATGGTACACCAAATAAACAGGAAATTGGGACAGAGAATAAACAGGTAAATGTTACACCAAAACAGCAGGTAAATAATACACTGAAAAAACAGGTAAATGGTACACTGAATAAACAGGCAAATGTTACACTGAATAAACAGGCAAATGGTACACTGAATACACAGGTAAATGGTACACTGTATAAACAGGCAAATGGTACACCAAATAAACAGGAAATTGGGACAGAGAATAAACAGGTAAATGTTACACTGAAAAAGCAGGTAAATGATACACTGAAAAAACAGGTAAATGGCACAGTGAATCAACAGATAAATTGTACACTGAATGAACAGGTAAATGGTACACCAAATAAACAGGTAAATAGTACACCAAATAAACAGATAAATGGTACACTGTATAAGCAGGTAAATGTTACACTGAATAAACAGGTAAATGGCACACTGACTAAACAGTTAAATGGTACACTGTATAAACAGGTAAATAGTACACCAAATAAGCAGGTAAATGGTACACTGAATAAAAAGGTAAATTGTACACTGAATAAACAGGTAAATTGTACACTGAATAAACAGGTAAATGTTACACTGAATAAAAAGGTAAATTGTACACTGAAAAAACAGGTAAATGGTACACCGAATACACAGGTAAATGGTACACTGTATAAACAGGTAAATGGTACACCGAATACACAGGTAAATGGTACACTGTATAAACAGGTAAATGGTACACCGAATAAACAGGGAAATGGTACACCGAATACACAGGCAAATGGTACACTGAATAAACAGGTAAATAGTACACCAAATAAACAGGAAATTGGGACAGAGAATAAACAGGTAAATGTTACCCCGAATACACAGGTAAATGATACACTGAAAAAACAGGCAAATGGTAGACTGAATAAACAGATAAATTGTACACTGAATAAACAGGTAAATGGTACACTGAATAAACAGGTAAATGGTACACTGAAAAAACAGGTAAATTGTACACTGAAATACACAGATAAATGGTACACTGTATAAAGAGGTAAATGGTACACTGAATAAATAGGTAAATTGTACACCGAATAAACAGGTAAATGGCACACTGAATAAACAGTTAAATGGTACACTGTATAAACAGGTAAATAGTACACCAAATAAACAGGCAAATGTTACGCTGAATAAACAGGTAAATGGCACACAGAAAAAGCAGGTAAATGGTACACTGAATAAACAGGTAAATTGTACACTGAATAAACAGGTAAATGGTACACTGAATAAACAGGTAA
Organism: Chiloscyllium punctatum; assembly: GCF_047496795.1. Taxonomy (NCBI): domain Eukaryota; kingdom Metazoa; phylum Chordata; class Chondrichthyes; order Orectolobiformes; family Hemiscylliidae; genus Chiloscyllium; species Chiloscyllium punctatum. The sequence continues at coordinate 2,967,700 of NC_092785.1, read as the reverse complement.
ATTGTACACTGAATAAACAGGTGAATGGTACACCGAATAAACAGGCAAATGGTACACTGTATAAACAGGCAAATGGTACACTGTATAAACAGGTAAATTGTGCACTGAATAAACAGGTAAATGATACACTGAAAAACAGGTAAATGCGACACCGTATAAACAGGTAAATGGTACACCGAATAAACAGGTAAATGTTACACCGAATAAACAGGTAAATGGTACACTGAATAAACAGGTAAATAGTACACCAAATAAACAGGAAATTGGGACAGAGTAGAAACAGGTAAATGTTACCCCGAATACACACGTAAATGGAAAACTGAAAAAACAGGCAAATGGTACACTGAATAAACAGATAAATTGTACACTGAATAAACAGGTAAATGGTACACTGAATAAACAGGCAAATGGTACACTGAACAAACAGGAAATTGGGACAGAGAATAAACATGTAAATAATACACAGAATACACAGGCAAATGGTACACTGAATAAACAGGTAAATGGTACACCGAATACACAAGTAAATGGTACACTGAATAAACAGGCAAATGGTACACCGAACACACAAGTAAATGGTACACTGAATAAATAGGCAAACGGTACACTGTATAAACAGGAAAATGGTACAATAAATCAACAGGAAATTGGGACAGAGAATAAATAGGTAAATGGTATACTGATTAAACAGGCAAATGGTACACTCACTAAACAGGTAAATGGTACACCGAATAACCAGGTAAATGGTACACTGCTAACAGGTAAATGGTAAACTGAACAAACAGGTAAATTGTACACCGAATAAACAGGTAAACGGTACACCGAATAAATAGGCAAATGGGACACGAATAAACAGGTAAATGTTACACTAAATAAACAGTTAAATGGTACACTGTATAAACAGGTAAATAGTACACCATATAAGCAGGTAAATGGTACACTGAATAAAAAGGTAAATTGTACACCGAATAAACAGGGAAATGGTACACCGAATACACAGGCAAATGGTACACTGAATAAACAGGTAAATAGTACAACAAATAAACAGGAAATTGGGACAGAGTAGAAACAGGTAAATGTTACCCCGAATACACACGTAAATGGAAAACTGAAAAAACAGGCAAATGGTACACTGAATAAACAGATAAATTGTACACTGAATAAACAGGTAAATGGTACACTGAATAAACAGGCAAATGGTACACTGAACAAACAGGAAATTGGGACAGAGAATAAACATGTAAATAGTACACAGAATACACAGGCAAATGGTACACTGAATAAACAGGTAAATGGTACACCGAATACACAAGTAAATGGCACACTGAATAAATAGGCAAATGGTACACTGTATAAACAGGAAAATGGTACAACAAATCAACAGGAAATTGGGACAGAGAATAAATAGGTAAATGGTATACTGATTAAACAGGCAAATGGTACACTCACTAAACAGGTAAATGGTACACCGAATAACCAGGTAAATGGTACACTGCTAACAGGTAAATGGTAAACTGAACAAACAGGTAAATTGTACACCGAATAAACAGGTAAACGGTACACCGAATAAATAGGCAAATGGGACACGAATAAACAGGTAAATGTTACACTAAATAAACAGTTAAATGGTACACTGTATAAACAGGTAAATAGTACACCATATAAGCAGGTAAATGGTACACTGAATAAAAAGGTAAATTGTACACCGAATAAACAGGGAAATGGTACACCGAATACACAGGCAAATGGTACACTGAATAAACAGGTAAATAGTACACCAAATAAACAGGAAATTGGGACAGAGAATAAACAGGTAAATGTTACCCCGATTACACAGGTAAATGATACACTGAAAAAACAGGCAAATGGTAGACTGAATAAACAGATAAATTGTACACTGAATAAACAGGTAAATGGTACACTGAATAAACAGGTAAATGGTACACTGAACAAACAGGTAAATTGTACACTGAAATACACAGGTAAATGGTACACTGTATAAACAGGTAAATGGTACACTGAATTAACAGGCAAATGGTACACTGTATAAACAGGCAAATGGTACGCTGTATACACAGGTAAAGGGTAAACTGAATAAACAGGCAAATGGTATACTGAATACACAGGTAACAGGTACACTTAATAAACAGGTAAATGGCACACTGAATAAACAGGCAAATGGTACACTGAATAAACAGGCAAATGGTACACTCTATAAACAGGTAAATGGTACAATGTATAAACAGGGAAATGGTACACTGAATACACAGGTAACAGGTACACTTAATAAACTGGCAAATGGTACACTGTATAAATAGTCAAATGGTACACTGTAAAAACAGGGAAATGGTACACTGAATAAACAGGTAAATTGTACAACGAATAAACAGTTAAATGGTACACTGTGTAAACAGGTATATTGTACACCCAATAAACAGGCAAATAGTACACCACATAAAGGGGTAAATGGTACACTGTATAAACAGGTAAATGGTAGACTGAATAAACAGGTAAATTGTACACTGAAAAAACCGGTAAATGGTACACTGAATAAACCGGTAAATGGTACACTGAATAAACCGGTAAATGGTACAATGTATAAACAGGCAAATGGTACACTGTATAAACAGGTAAATGGTAAACTGAATAAACAGGTAAATGTTACACTGAATAAACAGCTAAATGATACACTGAATAAACAGGCAAATAGTACACCGAATAAACAGGCAAATGGGACACTGAATAAACTGGTAAATGGTACTCTAAATAACCAGGGAAATGGTACACCGAATACACAGGCAAATGTTACACTGAATAAACAGGTAAATGTTACACTGAATAAACAGCTAAATGGTACACTGAATAAACAGCTAAATGGTACACTGAATAAACAGGCAAATGGTACACTGTATAAACAGGCAAATGGTACACTGTATAAACAGGTAAATGGTACACTGAATAAACAGGTAAATGTTACACTGAATAAACAGCTAAATGGTACACTGAATAAACAGGCAAATGGTACACTGTATAAACAGGCAAATGGTACACTGTATAAACAGGTAAATGGTACACCGAATAAACAGGCAAATGTTACACTGAATAAACAGCTAAATGGTACACTGAATAAACAGGCAAATGGTACACTGTATAAACAGGCAAATGGTGCAGCAAATAAACAGGAAATTGGGACGGAGAATAAACAGGTAAATGTTTCACCGAATACACAGGTAAATGATACACTGAAAAAAACAGGTAAATGGTACACTGAATACATTGGTAAATGGTACACTGTATAAACAGGTAAATGGTACACCGAATACACAGGTAAATGATACACTGAAAAAAACAGGGAAATGGTACACTGAATACATTGGTAAATGGTACACCAAATAATCAGGCAAATAGCACACTGAATAAACAGATAAATGGTATACCAAATAAACAGGTAGAGGGTACACTGTATAAACAGGCAAATGGTACACTGAAAACACTGGAAAATGGTACATTGAAAAAACAGGTAAATGGTACACTGTATAAATTGGCAAATGTGACACCCAATAAACAGGTAAATGGTACACTAAATAAACAGGCAAATGGTACACTGAATAAACAGGCAACGGGTACACTGAATAAACAGACAAATAGTACACCGAATAAACAGGCAATTGGGACACTGAATAAACAGGTAAATGGGACTCTAAATAAACAGGTAAATGGTACATTGAATACACAGGTAAATGTTACACTGAATAAATAAGCAAATGGTACACTGTATAAACAGGTAAATGGTACATTGAATACACAGGTAAATGTTACACTGAATAAAAAAGCAAATGGTACTCCGAATAAACAGGTAAATTGTTCACTGAATAAACAGGTAAATGATACACTGAAAAACAGGTAAATGCGACACCGTATAAACAGGTAAATGGTACACCGAATAAACAGGTAAATGTTACACCGAATAAACAGGTAAGTGGTACACTGAATAAACAGGTAAATAGTACACCAAATAAACAGGAAATTGGGACTGAGTAGAAACAGGTAAATGTTACCCCGAATACACTGGTAAATGGAAAACTGAAAAAACAGGCAAATGGTACACTGAATAAACAGATAAATTGTACACTGAATAAACAGGCAAATGGTACACTGAACAAACAGGAAATTGGGACAGTGAATAAACATGTAAATAGTACACAGAATACACAGGCAAATGGTACACTGAATAAACAGGTAAATGGTACACCGAATACACAAGTAAATGGTACACTGAATAAATAGGCAAATGGTACACTGTATAAACAGGAAAATGGTACAACAAATCAACAGGAAATTGGGACAGAGAATAAATAGGTAAATGTTATACTGATTAAACAGGCAAATGGTACACTCACGAAACAGGTAAATGGTACACCGAATAACCAGGTAAATGGTACACTGCTAACAGGTAAATGGTAAACTGAACAAACAGGTAAATTGTACACCGAATAAACAGGTAAACGGTACACCGAATAAATAGGCAAATGGGACGCGAATAAACAGGTAAATTGTACACTGAATAAACAGGTAAATGGTACACTGAATAAACAGGTAAATGGTACACTGAACAAACAGGAAATTGGGACAGTGAATAAAAAGGCAAATGGTACACCGAATACAAATGGTAAATGGTACACTGTATAAACAGGCAAATGGTACACCAAATAAACAGGAAATTGGGACAGAGAATAAACAGGTAAATGTTACACCAAAACAGCAGGTAAATAATACACTGAAAAAACAGGTAAATGGTACACTGAATAAACAGGCAAATGTTACACTGAATAAACTGGCAAATGGTACACTGAATACACAGGTAAATGGTACACTGTATAAACAGGCAAATGGTACACCAAATAAACAGGAAATTGGGACAGAGAATAAACAGGTAAATGTTACACCGAAAAAGCAGGTAAATGATACACTGAAAAAACAGGTAAATGGCACAGTGAATCAACAGATAAATTGTACACTGAATGAACAGGTAAATGGTACACCAAATAAACAGGCAAATAGTACACCAAATAAACAGATAAATGGTACACTGTATAAGCAGGTAAATGTTACACTGAATAAACAGGTAAATGGCACACTGACTAAACAGGCAAATGGTACACTGTATAAACAGGTAAATAGTACACCAAATAAGCAGGTAAATGGTACACTGAATAAAAAGGTAAATTGTACACTGAATAAACAGGTAAATTGTACACTGAATAAACAGGCAAATGGTACACTGAATAAACAGGTAAATGGTACACCGAATACACAGGTAAATGGTACACCGAATACACAGGCAAATGGTACACTGAATAAACAGGTAAATAGTACACCAAATAAACAGGAAATTGGGACAGAGAATAAACAGGTAAATGTTACCCCGATTACACAGGTAAATGATACACTGAATAAACAGATAAATTGTGCACTGAAATACACAGGTAAATGGTACACTGTATAAACAGGTAAATGGTACACTGAATAAATAGGTAAATTGTACACCAAATAAACAAATAAATGGCACACTGAATAAACAGTTAAATGGTACACTGTATAAACAGGTTAATAGTACACCAAATAAACAGGCAAATGTTACGCTGAATAAACAGGTAAATGTTACACAGAAAAAGCAGGTAAATGGTACACTGAATAAACAGGTAAATTGTGCACTGAATAAACAGGTAAATTGTACACTGAATAAACAGGCAAATGTTACACTGAATAAACTGGCAAATGGTACACTGAATACACAGGTAAATGGTACACTGAATAAACTGGCAAATGGTACACCGAATACACAGGTAAATGGTACACTGAATAAACAGGTAAATTGTACACTGAATAAACAGGTAAATGGTACACTGAATAAACAGGCAAATGTTACACTGAATAAACTGGCAAATGGTACACTGAATACACAGGTAAATGGTACACTGTATAAACAGGCAAATGGTACACCAAATAAACAGGAAATTGGGACAGAGAATAAACAGGTAAATGTTACACCGAAAAAGCAGGTAAATGATACACTGAAAAAACAGGTAAATGGCACAGTGAATCAACAGATAAATTGTACACTGAATGAACAGGTAAATGGTACACCAAATAAACAGGTAAATAGTACACCAAATAAACAGGTAAATGGTACACTGTATAAGCAGGTAAATGTTACACTGAATAAACAGGCAAATGGCACACGGACTAAACAGTTAAATGGTACACTGTATAAACAGGTAAATTGTACACCATATAAGCAGGTAAATGGTACACTGAATAAAAAGGTAAATTGTACACTGAATAAACAGGTAAATGGTACACCGAATACACAGGTAAATGGTACACCGAATAAACAGGGAAATGGTACACCGAATACACAGGCAAATGGTACACTGAATAAACAGGTAAATAGTACACCAAATAAACAGGAAATTGGGACAGAGAATAAACAGGTAAATGTTACCCCGATTACACAGGTAAATGATACACTGAAAAAACAGGCAAATGGTAGACTGAATAAACAGATAAATTGTACACTGAATAAACAGGTAAATGGTACACTGAATAAACAGATAAATTGTACACTGAATAAACAGGTAAATGGTACACTGAATAAACAGGTAAATGGTACACTGAAAAAACAGGTAAATTGTACACTGAAATACACAGGTAAATGGTACACTGTATAAACAGGTAAATGGTACACTGAATTAACAGGCAAATGGTACACTGTATAAACAGCCAAATGGTACACTGTATACACAGGTAAAGGGTAAACTGAATAAACAGGCAAATGGTAGACTGAATACACAGGTAACAGGTACACTTAATAAACAGGTAAATGGCACACTGAATAAACAGGCAAATGGTACACTGAATAAACAAGCAAAGGGCACACTCTATAAACAGGTAAATGGTACACTGTATAAACAGGGAAATGGTACACTGAATACACAGGTAACAGGTACACTTAATAAACTGGCAAATGGTACACTGTATAAATAGTCAAATGGTACACTGTATAAACAGGGAAATGGTACACTGAATAAACAGGTAAATGGTACATCGAATACTCAGGTAAATGATACACTGAAAAAACAGGCAAATGGTAGACTGAATAAACAGATAAATTGTACACTGAATAAACAGGTAAATGTTACACTGAATAAACAGGTAAATGTTACACTGAATAAACAGCTAAATGGTACACTGAATAAACAGGCAAATGGTACACTGTATAAACAGGCAAATGGTACACTGTATACACAGGTAAAGGGTAAACTGAATAAATAGGCAAATGGTATACTGAATACACAGGTAACAGGTACACTTAATAAACAGGTAAATGGCACACTGAATAAACAGGCAAATGGTACACTGAATAAACAGGCAAATGGTACACTCTATAAACAGGGAAATGGTACACTGAATACACAGGTAAATGATACACTGTATAAACAGGTAAATGGTACACTGAATAAACAGGTAAATGGTACATCGAATACTCAGGTAAATGGTACACCGAATAAACAAGCAAATGGTACACCAAATAAACAGGTAAATCGTTCACTGAATAAACAGGCAAATGGTGCACCGAATAAACAGATAAATGGTGCAAGGAATAAACAGGCAAATGGTACTCCAAATAAACAGGCAAATGCTACACCGAATAAACAGCCAAATGGTACACTGAAAAAACAGGTAAATGGTGCACTGAATAAACAGGTAAATTGTACATTGAATAAACAGGCAAATGGTAAGCTGAATACACTGGCAAATGGTTCACTATATAAACAGGCAAATGGTACACCAAATAAACAGGCAAATGGCACACGGAAAACACTGTATACACTGGCAAATGTGACACCCAATAAACAGGTAAATAGTACACTGAATAAACTGGTAAATTGTACACTGAATAAGCAGGTAAATGGTACACTGAATAAACAAGTAAATAGTACACCAAATAAACAGGAAATTGGGACAGAGAATAAACAGGTAAATGTTACCCCAAATACACAGGTAAATGATACACTGATTAAACAGCTAAATGATACACTGAATAAACAGGCAAATAGTACACCGAATAAACAGGCAAATGGGACACTGAATAAACTGGTAAATGGTACTCTAAATAACCAGGGAAATGGTACACCGAATACACAGGCAAATGGTACACTGAATACACAGGTAAATTGTACACCGAATGCACAGGTAAATGGTACACCAAATAAACAGGGAAATGGTACACTGAATAAACTGGTAAATGGTATACTGAATAAACAGGCAAATGGTACACTGAATAAACAGGTAAATTGTACAACGAATAAACAGTTAAATGGTACACTGTATAAACAGGTATATTGTACACCCAATAAACAGGCAAATAGTACACCACATAAAGGGGTAAATGGTACACTGTATAAACAGGTAAATGGTAGACTGAATAAACAGGTAAATTGTACACTGAAAAAACCGGTAAATGGTACACTGAATAAACCGGTAAATGGTACACTGAATAAACCGGTAAATGGTACAATGTATAAACAGGCAAATGGTACACTGTATAAACAGGTAAATGGTAAACTGAATAAACAGGTAAATGTTACACTGAATAAACAGCTAAATGATACACTGAATAAACAGGCAAATAGTACACCGAATAAACAGGCAAATGGGACACTGAATAAACTGGTAAATGGTACTCTAAATAACCAGGGAAATGGTACACCGAATACACAGGCAAATGGTACACTGAATACACAGGTAAATTGTACACCGAATGCACAGGTAAATGGTACACCAAATAAACAGGGAAATGGTACACTGAATAAACTGGTAAATGGCACACTGAATAAACAGGTAAATAGTACACTGAATAAACGGGTAGATTGTACTCAGAATAAACAGGCAAATAGTACACCAAATAAACAGGTAAATGGTACACTGTATAAACAGGTAAATGGTAGACTGAATAAACAGGTAAATTGTACACCGAATAAACAGGTAAATGGTACACTGAATAAACAGGCAAATGGTACACTGAATAAACCGGTAAATGGCACACTGAATAAACAGTTAAATAGTACAATGTATAAACAGGCAAATGGTACACTGAATAAACAGCTAAATGGTACACTGAATAAACAGGTAAATGTTACACTGAATAAACAGGCAAATGGTACACTGTATAAACAGGCAAATGGTACACTGTATAAACAGGTAAATGGTACACTGAATAAACAGGTAAATGTTACACTGAATAAACAGCTAAATGGTACACTGAATAAACAGGCAAATAGTACACTGTATAAACAGGCAAATGGTACACTGTATAAACAGGTAAATGGTACACCGAATAAACAGGCAAATGTTACACTGAATAAACAGCTAAATGGTACACTGAATAAACAGGCAAATGGTACACTGTATAAACAGGCAAATGGTGCAGCAAATAAACAGGAAATTGGGACGGAGAATAAACAGGTAAATGGTACACTGAATACACAGGTAAATGATACACTGAAAAAAACAGGTAAATGGTACACTGAATACATTGGTAAATGGTACACCAAATAATCAGGCAAATAGCACACTGAATAAACAGATAAATGGTATACCAAATAAACAGGTAGAGGATACACTGTATAAACAGGCAAATGGTACACTGAAAACACTGGAAAATGGTACATTGAAAAAACAGGTAAATGGTACACTGTATAAATTGGCAAATGTGACACCCAATAAACAGGTAAATGGTACACTAAATAAACAGGCAAATGGTACACTGAATAAACAGGTAAATGGTACACCAAATAAACAGGTAAATAGTACACCAAATAAACAGTTAAATGGTACACTGTATAAACAGGTAAATTGTACACCATATAAGCAGGTAAATGGTACACTGAATAAAAAGGTAAATTGTACACTGAATAAACAGGTAAATGGTACACCGAATACACAGGTAAATGGTACACCGAATAAACAGGGAAATGGTACACCGAATACACAGGCAAATGATACACTGAATAAACAGGTAAATAGTACACCAAATAAACAGGAAATTGGGACAGAGAATAAACAGGTAAATGTTACCCTGATTACACAGGTAAATGATACACTGAAAAAACAGGCAAATGGTAGACTGAATAAACAGATAAATTGTACACTGAATAAACAGGTAAATGGTACACTGAATAAACAGGTAAATGGTACACTGAACAAACAGGTAAATTGTACACTGAAATACACAGGTAAATGGTACACTGTATAAACAGGTAAATGGTACACTGAATTAACAGGCAAATGGTACACTGTATAAACAGCCAAATGGTACACTGTATACACAGGTAAAGGGTAAACTGAATAAACAGGCAAATGGTATACTGAATACACAGGTAACAGGTACACTGAATAAACAGGCAAATGGCACACTCTATAAACAGGTAAATGGTACACTGTATAAACAGGGAAATGGTACACTGAATACACAGGTAACAGGTACACTTAATAAACTGGCAAATGGTACACTGTATAAATAGTCAAATGGTACACTGTATAAACAGGGAAATGGTACACTGAATAAACAGGTAAATGGTACATCGAATACTCAGGTAAATGATACACTGAAAAAACAGGCAAATGGTAGACTGAATAAACAGATAAATTGTACACTGAATAAACAGGTAAATGTTACACTGAATAAACAGGTAAATGTTACACTGAATAAACAGCTAAATGGTACACTGAATAAACAGGCAAATGGTACACTGTATACACAGGTAAAGGGTAAACTGAATAAACAGGCAAATGGTACACTGAATACACAGGTAACAGGTACACTTAATAAACAGGTAAATGGCACACTGAATAAACAGGCAAATGGTACACTGAATAAACAGGCAAATGGTACACTCTATCAACAGGGAAATGGTACACTGAATACACAGGTAAATGATACACTGTATAAACAGGTAAATGATACATTGTGTAAACAGGTAAATGGTACACTGAATAAACAGGTAAATGGTACATCGAATACTCAGGTAAATGGTACACTGAATAAACAGGCAAATGGTACACCAAATAAACAGGTAAATCGTTCACTGAATAAACAGGCAAATGGTGCACCGAATAAACAGATAAATGGTGCAAGGAATAAACAGGCAAATGGTACTCCAAATAAACAGGCAAATGCTAAACCGAATAAACAGCCAAATGGTACACTGAAAAAACAGGTAAATGATGCGCTGAATAAACAGGAAAATGGTACATTGAATAAACAGGCAAATAGTACACCGAATAAACAGGCAAATGGGACACTGAATAAACTGGTAAATGGTACTCTAAATAACCAGGGAAATGGTACACCGAATACACAGGCAAATGGTACACTGAATACACAGGTAAATGGTACACTGAATAAACAGGTAAATGGTACATTGAATAAACAGGCAAATGGGACACTGAATAAACTGGTAAATGGTACACCGAATAAACAGGCAAATGGGACACTGAATAAACCGGTAAATGGTACTCTAAATAACCAGGGAAATGGTACACCGAATACACAGGCAAATGGTACACTGAATACACAGGTAAATGGTACATTGAATAAACAGGTAAATGGTACACCAAATAAACAGGCAAATGGCACATGGAAAACACTGTATACACTGGCAAATGTGACACCCAATAAACAGGTAAATAGTACACTGAATAAACTGGTAAATTGTACACTGAATAAGCAGGTAAATGGTACACTGAATAAACAAGTAAATAGTACACCAAATAAACAGGAAATTGGGACAGAGAATAAACAGGTAAATGTTACCCCAAATACACAGGTAAATGATACACTGAAAAAACAGGCAAATGGTACACTGAATAAACAGATAAATTGTACACCGAATGCACAGGTAAATGGTACACCAAATAAACAGGGAAATGGTATACTGAATAAACTGGTAAATGGTATACTGAATAAACAGGCAAATGGTACACTGAATAAACAGGTAAATTGTACAACGAATAAACAGTTAAATGGTACACTGTATAAACAGGTATATTGTACACCCAATAAACAGGCAAATAGTACACCACATAAAGGGGTAAATGGTACACTGTATAAACAGGTAAATGGTAGACTGAATAAACAGGTAAATTGTACACTGAAAAAACCGGTAAATGGTACACTGAATAAACCGGTAAATGGTACACTGAATAAACCGGTAAATGGTACAATGTATAAACAGGCAAATGGTACACTGTATAAACAGGTAAATGGTAAACTGAATAAACAGGTAAATGTTACACTGAATAAACAGCTAAATGATACACTGAATAAACCGGTAAATGGTACAATGTATAAACAGGCAAATGGTACACTGTATAAACAGGTAAATGGTAAACTGAATAAACAGGTAAATGTTACACTGAATAAACAGCTAAATGATACACTGAATAAACAGGCAAATAGTACACCAAATAAACAGGTAAATGGTACACTGTATAAACAGGTAAATGGTAGACTGAATAAACAGGTAAATTGTACACCGAATAAACAGGTAAATGGTACACTGAATAAACAGGCAAATGGTACACTGAATAAACCGGTAAATGGCACACAGAATAAACAGTTAAATAGTACAATGTATAAACAGGCAAATGGTACACTGAATAAACAGCTAAATGGTACACTGAATAAACAGGTAAATGTTACACTGAATAAACAGGCAAATGGTACACTGTATAAACAGGCAAATGGTACACTGTATAAACAGGTAAATGGTACACTGAATAAACAGGTAAATGTTACACTGAATAAACAGCTAAATGGTACACTGAATAAACAGGCAAATGGTACACTGTATAAACAGGCAAATGGTACACTGTATAAACAGGTAAATGGTACACCGAATAAACAGGCAAATGTTACACTGAATAAACAGCTAAATGGTACACTGAATAAACAGGCAAATGGTACACTGTATAAACAGGCAAATGGTGCAGCAAATAAACAGGAAATTGGGACGGAGAATAAACAGGTAAATGGTACACTGAATACACAGGTAAATGATACACTGAAAAAAACAGGTAAATGGTACACTGAATACATTGGTAAATGGTACACCGAATAATCAGGCAAATAGCACACTGAATAAACAGATAAATGGTATACCAAATAAACAGGTAGAGGATACACTGTATAAACAGGCAAATGGTACACTGAAAACACTGGAAAATGGTACATTGAAAAAACAGGTAAATGGTACACTGTATAAATTGGCAAATGTGACACCCAATAAACAGGTAAATGGTACACTAAATAAACAGGCAAATGGTACACTGAATAAACAGGTAAATGGTACACCAAATAAACAGGTAAATAGTACACCAAATAAACAGTTAAATGGTACACTGTATAAACAGGTAAATTGTACACCATATAAGCAGGTAAATGGTACACTGAATAAAAAGGTAAATTGTACACTGAATAAACAGGTAAATGGTACACCGAATACACAGGTAAATGGTACACCGAATAAACAGGGAAATGGTACACCGAATACACAGGCAAATGATACACTGAATAAACAGGTAAATAGTACACCAAATAAACAGGAAATTGGGACAGAGAATAAACAGGTAAATGTTACCCTGATTACACAGGTAAATGATACACTGAAAAAACAGGCAAATGGTAGACTGAATAAACAGATAAATTGTACACTGAATAAACAGGTAAATGGTACACTGAATAAACAGGTAAATGGTACACTGAACAAACAGGTAAATTGTACACTGAAATACACAGGTAAATGGTACACTGTATAAACAGGTAAATGGTACACTGAATTAACAGGCAAATGGTACACTGTATAAACAGCCAAATGGTACACTGTATACACAGGTAAAGGGTAAACTGAATAAACAGGCAAATGGTATACTGAATACACAGGTAACAGGTACACTGAATAAACAGGCAAATGGCACACTCTATAAACAGGTAAATGGTACACTGTATAAACAGGGAAATGGTACACTGAATACACAGGTAACAGGTACACTTAATAAACTGGCAAATGGTACACTGTATAAATAGTCAAATGGTACACTGTATAAACAGGGAAATGGTACACTGAATAAACAGGTAAATGGTACATCGAATACTCAGGTAAATGATACACTGAAAAAACAGGCAAATGGTAGACTGAATAAACAGATAAATTGTACACTGAATAAACAGGTAAATGTTACACTGAATAAACAGGTAAATGTTACACTGAATAAACAGCTAAATGGTACACTGAATAAACAGGCAAATGGTACACTGTATAAACAGGCAAATGGTACACTGTATACACAGGTAAAGGGTAAACTGAATAAACAGGCAAATGGTACATTGAATACACAGGTAACAGGTACACTTAATAAACAGGTAAATGGCACACTGAATAAACAGGCAAATGGTACACTGAATAAACAGGCAAATGGTACACTCTATCAACAGGGAAATGGTACACTGAATACACAGGTAAATGATACACTGTATAAACAGGTAAATGATACATTGTATAAACAGGTAAATGGTACACTGAATAAACAGGTAAATGGTACATCGAATACTCAGGTAAATGGTACACTGAATAAACAGGCAAATGGTACACCAAATAAACAGGTAAATCGTTCACTGAATAAACAGGCAAATGGTGCACCGAATAAACAGATAAATGGTGCAAGGAATAAACAGGCAAATGGTACTCCAAATAAACAGGCAAATGCTAAACCGAATAAACAGCCAAATGGTACACTGAAAAAACAGGTAAATGATGCGCTGAATAAACAGGAAAATGGTACATTGAATAAACAGGCAAATAGTACACCGAATAAACAGGCAAATGGGACACTGAATAAACTGGTAAATGGTACTCTAAATAACCAGGGAAATGGTACACCGAATACACAGGCAAATGGTACACTGAATACACAGGTAAATGGTACACTGAATAAACAGGTAAATGGTACATTGAATAAACAGGCAAATGGGACACTGAATAAACTGGTAAATGGTACACCGAATAAACAGGCAAATGGGACACTGAATAAACTGGTAAATGGTACTCTAAATAACCAGGGAAATGGTACACCGAATACACAGGCAAATGGTACACTGAATACACAGGTAAATGGTACATTGAATAAACAGGTAAATGGTACACCAAATAAACAGGCAAATGGCACACGGAAAACACTGTATACACTGGCAAATGTGACACCCAGTAAACAGGTAAATAGTACACTGAATAAACTGGTAAATTGTACACTGAATAAGCAGGTAAATGGTACACTGAATAAACAAGTAAATAGTACACCAAATAAACAGGAAATTGGGACAGAGAATAAACAGGTAAATGTTACCCCAAATACACAGGTAAATGATACACTGAAAAAACAGGCAAATGGTACACTGAATAAACAGATAAATTGTACACTGAATAAACAGGTAAATTGTACACCGAATAAACAGGTAAATGGTATACTGAATAAACAGGCAAATGGTACACTGTATAAACAGGTATATTGTACACCGAATAAACAGGCAAATAGTACACCACATAAAGGGGTAAATGGTACACTGTATAAACAGGTAAATGGTAGACTGAATAAACAGGTAAATTGTACACTGAATAAACAGGCAAATGGTACACTGAATAACCCGGTAAATGGCACACTGAATAAACAGTTAAATGGTACAATGTATAAACAGGCAAATGGTACACTGAATAAACAGGTAAATGGGACACTGAATAAACTGGTAAATGGTACTCTAAATAACCCGGTAAATGGTACACTGAATAAACCGGTAAATGGTACAATGTATAAACAGGCAAATGGTACACTGTATAAACAGGTAAATGGTAAACTGAATAAACAGGTAAATGTTACACTGAATAAACAGCTAAATGATACACTGAATAAACAGGCAAATAGTACACCGAATAAACAGGCAAATGGGACACTGAATAAACTGGTAAATGGTACTCTAAATAACCAGGGAAATGGTACACCGAATACACAGGCAAATGGTACACTGAATACACAGGTAAATTGTACACCGAATGCACAGGTAAATGGTACACCAAATAAACAGGGAAATGGTACACTGAATAAACTGGTAAATGGCACACTGAATAAACAGGTAAATAGTACACTGAATAAACGGGTAGATTGTACTCAGAATAAACAGGCAAATAGTACACCAAATAAACAGGTAAATGGTACACTGTATAAACAGGTAAATGGTAGACTGAATAAACAGGTAAATTGGACACCGAATAAACAGGTAAATGGTACACTGAATAAACAGGCAAATGGTACACTGAATAAACCGGTAAATGGCACACTGAATAAACGTTAAATAGTACAATGTATAAACAGGCAAATGGTACACTGTATAAACAGGTAAATGTTACACTGAATAAACAGGTAAATGTTACACTGAATAAACAGCTAAATGGTACACTGAATAAACAGGCAAATGGTACACTGTATAAACAGGCAAATGGTACACTGTATAAACAGGTAAATGGTACACTGAATAAACAGGTAAATGTTACACTGAATAAACAGCTAAATGGTACACTGAATAAACAGGCAAATGGTACACTGTATAAACAGGCAAATGGTACACTGTATAAACAGGTAAATGGCACACTGAATAAACAGTTAAATGGTACACTGTATAAACATGCAAATGGTACACTATATAAATAGGTAAATAGTACACCAAATAAACAGGCAAATGTTACACTGAATAAACAGGCAAATGGTACACTGAATAAACAGGCAAATGGTCCAGCAAATAAACAGGAAATTGGGACAGAGAATAAACAGGTAAATGTTACGCCGAATACACAGGTAAATGATATACTGAAAAAGCAGGTAAATGGTACACTGAATAAACAGATAAATTGTACACTGAATAAACAGGGAAATGGTATACTGAATAAAGAGGCAAATTGTACACTGAATGCACAGGTAAATGGTAAACTGTATAAACAGGCAAATGGTGCAGCAAATAAACAGGAAATTGGGACAGAGAATAAACACGTAAATGTTACACCGAATACACAGGTAAATGATATACTGAAAAAGCAGGTAAATCGTACACCGAATAAACAGGTAAATAGTACACTCAATAAACAGGTAAATGTTACACCGAAAAAGCAGGTAAATGATACACTGAAAAAACAGGTAAATGGCACAGTGAATAAACAGATAAATTGTACACTGAATAAACAGGTAAATGGTACACTGAACAAACAGGTAAATGGTACACTGAATAAACAGGTAAATGGTACACTATATAAATAGTAAATGGTACACTGAATAAACAGGCAAATGGTACACTGAATAAACAGGTAAATTGTACACGGAATAAACAGTTAAGTGGTACACTGTATAACCAGGCAAATGGTACACTGTATAAACAGGTAGATTGTACACGGAATAAACAGGCAAATTGTACACCAAATAAATAGGCAAATGGTACACTGTATAAACAGGCAAATGGTTACACTGAATAAACAGGCAAATGGTACACTGTATAAACAGGTAAAGGGTACCCTGAATAAACAGGCAAATGGTACACTGTATAAACAGACAAGTGGTACACTGTATAAACAAGTAAATGGTACACTGTATAAACAGGTAAATGGTAGACTGAATAAACCGGTAAATGGTACACTGTATAAACAGTCAAATGGTACACTGTATAAACAGGTAAATGTTACACTGAATAAACAGGTAAATGTTACACTGAATAAACAGGCAAATAGTACATCGAATAAACAGGTAAATCATTCACTGAATAAACAGGTAAATGGTACATGGAATAAACAGGCAAATGGTACACTGAATAAACAGGCAAATGGTACACTGTATAAACAGGCAAATGGTACACTGAATAAACAGGTAAATGGTACACTGTATAAACAGGTAAATAGTACACTGAATGAACAGGTAAATTGTATGCTGAAAAAACAGGTATATGGTACACTAAATAAACAGGCAAATGGTACACCGAATAAACAGGCAATGGGTACACTGAATAAACAGGCAAATGGTCAACCAAATAAACAGGCAAATGGTACATTGAATACTCAGGTAAATGGTACACTGAATAAACAGGCAAATGGTACACCATATAAACAGGTAAATGGTACACTGTATAAACAGGCAAATGGTACACCAAATAAACAGGTAAATGGTACACTGAATAAACAAGTAAATGGTACACTGAATAAATAGGCAAATGGTACACTGTATAAACAGGCAAATGGTACACTGAACAAACAGGCAAATGTTACACCGAATACACAGGTAAATGGTACACTGTATAAACAGGCACATGGTACACTGAATAAACAGGCAAATGGTACACTGTATAAACAGGCAAATGGTACACTGTATAAACAGGTAAATGGTACACTGAATAAATGGGCAAATAGAACACTGAATAAACAGGCAAATGGTACACTGTATAAACAGGCAAATGGTACACTGTATAAACAGGTAAATGGTACACTGAATAAACAGTCAAACGGTACACCGAATAAACAGGCAAATGGTACACCGAATAAACAGGTAAATGGTACCCTGAATAAACAGGTAAATGGTACACTGTATAAACAGGTAAATGGTACACTGAATAAACAGGTAAATGGAACACCGAATAAACAGTCAAATGGTACACCGAATAAACAGGTAAATGGTACACCAAATAAACAGGCAAATGGTACACTGAATAAACAGGTAAATGGTTCACTGAATAATCAGGTAAATTGTACACCGAATAAACAGGTAAATGGTACACCGAATACACAGGTAAATGGGACAATGAATAAACAGGTAAATAAAAAGACACATATCACTTCAAATCATTAACACTGCAAGCAACCAAATTACTCCCTGCACCACTGGGTCTCCCCAGACAGCACCTTCCAAACCCGTGGACACTGTGGGTCTACCCTATCGCATGTGGACTGCAGCGATTCAGGAAGGCCACTCACCCCCACCCCCCACCTTCTCAAGGCAGTGGGCAACTGGGGACGGGCCCAGCTGCCATCAACATAATTTGCTTTCTAAGTTTGCAATTACGCAAACTCTCCACTTCAGTCTCTGGGAGTCATAGAGTCATAGGGATGTATAGCACGGAAACAGACCCTTCGGCCCAACCCGTCCATGCTGTCCCAGATATCCTAACCCAATCTAGTCCCACCTGCCAGCACCCGGCCCATATCCCTCCAAACCCTTCCTATTCATATACCCATCCAAATGCCTCTTAAATGTTGCAATTGTACCAGCCTCCACCACATCCTCTGGCAGCTCATTCCAGACACACACCACCCTCTGTTTGAAAAAGTTGCCCCTTAGTTCCCTTTCCCCTCTCACCCTAAACCTATGCCCCTCTAGTTCTGGACTCCCCCACCCCAGGGAAAAGGCTTTGCCTATTTACCCTATCCATGTCCCTCAATTTTGTAAACCTCGATTACGTCACCCCTCAGCCTCCGACGCTCCAGGGAAAATAGTCCCAGCCTGTTCAGCCTCTCCTTATCGCTCAGATCCTCCAACCCTGGCAACATCCTTGTAAATCTTTTCTGAACCCTTTCAAGTTTCACAACATCTTTCCGATAGGAAGGAGACCAGAATGGCACGCAATATTCCAACAATGGCCTAACCAATGTCCTGTACAGCCTCAACATGACCCCCCAACTCCTGTACTCAATACTCTGACCAATAAAGGAAAGCATACCAAACGCTGCCTTCCCTATCCTATCGACCTGCGACTCCACTTTCAAGGAGCTATGAAC
Source organism: Chiloscyllium punctatum (assembly GCF_047496795.1). Lineage (NCBI taxonomy): Eukaryota > Metazoa > Chordata > Chondrichthyes > Orectolobiformes > Hemiscylliidae > Chiloscyllium > Chiloscyllium punctatum. The sequence continues at coordinate 2,947,781 of NC_092785.1, read as the reverse complement.
CTGCACTCCAAGGTCTCTTTGTTCAGTAACACTCCCTTGGACCTTCCCATTAAGTGTATAAGTCTTGCTAAGATTTGCTTTCCCAAAATGCAAAACCTCACATTTATCTGAATTAAACTCCATCTGCCACTTCTCAGCCCATTGGCCCATCTGGTCCAGATCCTGTTGTAATCTGAGGGAACCCTCTTCGCTGTCCACTACACCCTCCAATTTTGGTGTCATCTGCAAACTTACTAACTGTACCTCTTATGCTCACATCCAAATCATTTATGTAAATGACAAAAAGTAGAGGGCCCAGCACCGATCCTTGTGGCACTCCACTGGTCACAGGCCTCCAGTCTGAAATACAACCCTCCCCCACCACCCTCTGTCTTCTACCTTTGAGCTAGTTCTGTATCCAAATGGCTAGTTCACCCTGTATTCTGTGAGATCTAACCTTGTTAATCAGTCTCCCATGGGGAACCTTGTCGAATGCCTTACTGAAGTCCATATAGATCACATCGACTGCTCTGTCCTCATCAATCCTCTTTGTTACTTCTTCAAAAAACTCAATTAAGTTTGTGAGACATGATTTCCCACGCACAAAGCCATGTTGACTATCCCGAATCAGTCCTTGCCTTTCCAAATACATGTACATCCTGTCTCTCAGGATTCCCTCCAACAGCTTGCCCACCACCGAGGTCAGGTTCACCGGTCTATAGTTCCCTGGCTTGTCCTTACCACGTTTCTTAAACAGTGGCACCACGTTAGCCAACCTCTAGTCTTCCGGCACCTCACCTGTGACTATCGATGGTACAAATATCTCAGCAAGAGGCGATGGGTGAGTAGTGTTCTCACTTGACTTTCATCAGAAACCCAACTAGTGTTTGGGGAAACAGGCTGAAATCCTGCCAGGGGTAGATGGTGACTTTGAAGTTGAAACACTTCAATCCCCCTCCCATTCCACCGAGGACATGCAGGTCCTGGACCTCCTCCATCGCCGCTCCCTCACCACCTGAAGAAGAACGCCTCATCTTCCATCTTGGGACCCGCCAACCACACCGCATCAGTGTGGGCTTCACCAGTTTCCTCATCTCCCCTCCCATCCCCCCCCTCACCTCCATCTCGGCGCCGCCCTCTCATGACCCATCCCTAACTGGCCACCTTCCTTCCCACTTCTCCCTTCCACCCTCCTCTCCGACCTATCACCATTACCCCCACTGATCGCCTTCCCAGGGACCTACCCCAGTCCCACGCCCCCTCGCGTTTATCTCTCCACCCACCCCCCTCAACTCCCAGCCTCATTCATGACGAAGGGCCTTTGCCCAAAACGTCCATCTCCTGCTCCTTGGCTGCTCCCCGATCTACTGTGCTTTACCAGCAGCCCGCTGGAAGACTTTGATAAGTCAAAATCTGGGATCAATGATGACTATGGATCATTGCCAATTTTCGGGGGGCGCGGGGGGGGGGGGGGTGCAAAATACCCATGTGACTCCAGACCCTTCGCAATTGCCCTCTGAACTCATTCACTTCAAGATCACCTGAAGATAGGCAAAAAATGTGGGTCACCCAGTGATTTCCATGAGTAAACTTTTTTTTAAAAAGTCCCATCCAATTGAATCAACCCTCAATTCATGTTCACTGGCCGTTGTGGTCCAATGGACATTTCTGGACTTGATTAATACAGGAAACTTTCTATTAACCAGCATCCATGGGAAAAAGAATGTGCCGGGAGATCGTATATTCTTTACGATCAACTAGTCCACGTAATCCACACAGAAACACACAATAAATAATAGAGACCCTTATGGAGCGGTGTGGGCACTACATTGTCATATGTCGTCTGCAGCACAACTCATGGAAAAAAATTATGGAAGTCTCATTATTATGTGCAGGTTCGAGTCGATCAGCCAAGCCAAATTATCCATAGTGTCGAGGGGTGTGTAGGTTAGGACGGTTTAGTCAAGCTAAATGGTCCCATAGTGTTGAGAGATGCAGAGGTTAAGTCCAAAGTCCATAATACATTGTCCGGTAGTGCACAGGGATGTGCAGGTTAGGGTGGGATTGGCCATGGGAAATTGTCCCATCGTGCCCAGGGATGTGCAGGTCAGGGTGGATTGGCCATGGGAAATTGTCCCATAATACCCAGGGATGTGCAGGTCAGGGTGGATTGGCCATGGGAAATTGTCCCATAGTGTCCAGGGCTGTGCAGGTTAGGGTGGGTTGGGCATGGGAAATTGTCCCATAGTGCCCAGGGATGTGCAGGTCAGGGTGGATTGGCCATGGGAAATTGTCCCATAGTGCCCAGGGATGTGCAGGTCAGGGTGGATTGGCCATGGGAAATTGTCCCATAGTGTCCAGGGCTGTGCAGGTTAGGGTGGGTTGGGCATGGGAAATTGTCCCATAGTGCCCAGGGATGTGCAGGTTAGGGTGGATTGACCATGGGGAATTGTCCCATAGTACCCCAGGGATGTGCAGGTTAGGGTGGATTGGCCATGGGAAATTGTCCCATAGTGCCCAGGGATGTGCAGGTTTGGGTGGATTGGCCATGGGAAATTGTCCCATAGTGCCCAGGGATGTGCAGCTTTGGGTGTATTGGCCATGGGAAATTGACCCATAGTGCCCAGGGATGTGCAGGTTAGGGTGGATTGGCCATGGGAAATTGTCCCATAGTGCCCAGGGATGTGCAGGTTAGGGTGGGTTGGCCATGGGAAATTGTCCTATAGTGCCCAGGGATGTGCAGGTTAGGGTGGATTGGCCATGGGAAATTGTCCCATAGTGCCCAGGGATGTGCAGGTTAGCGTGGGATTGGCCGTGGGAAATTGTCCCATAGTGCCCAGGGATGTGCAGGTTAGGGTGGGTTGGCCATGGGAAATTGTCCCATAGTGTCCAGGGATGTGCAGGTTAGGGTGGGATTGGCCATGGGAAATTGTCCCATAGTGCCCAGGGATGTGCAGGTTAGGGTGGGATTGGCCATGGGAAATTGTCCCATAGTGTCCAGGGATGTGCAGGTTAGGGTGGGATTGGCCATGGGAAATTGTCCCATAGTGTCCAGGGATGTGCAGGTTAGGGTGGGATTGGCCATGGGAAATTGTCCCATAGTGCCCAGGGATGTGCAGGTTAGGGTGGGATTGGCCATGGGAAATTGTCCCATAGTGTCCAGGGATGTGCAGGTTAGGGTGGGATTGGCCATGGGAAATTGTCCCATAGTGCCCAGGGATGTGCAGGTCAGGGTGGATTGGCCATGGGAAATTGTCCCATAGTGTCCAGGGATGTGCAGGTTAGGGTGTATTGACCATGGGGAATTGTCCCATAGTGTCCAGGGATGTGCAGGTTAGAGTGGGATTGGCCGTGGATCAATGAGAATGATGCCGAGCTGTCACTGAGGTAAGGTAGGGACCAACCCAATGTCTCTTCACTCGTCAGTCCTGCCATCCCAGAGATTAATTTGGGAATTAATTTGTTGCCCTCCCTCCATAGCAAGAACATCCTTTTTCAGGTAAGGAGACTGTACGCGTTATTCTAAATGAAGCCTCAACACTGCCCTGTACAATTGCAGGAAGACATCTCTGCTACTGTTCCCAAGTCCTCTCGCTATGAAGAACAACTTACAGTGTGCCTTCTCTACTGCCTGCTGCACCTGCACACTTAATTTCAGGAACTGGTATACAAGGACCATGTTGGTCTCATTGAATAATTCCCTCTTTCGATTTACAGCTACTCAGTTAATAACCTGCCTGCTTAGTCTTTGCTGCCAAAGATGATAAATAGGTGGAACAATGTGTTAAATTGAACAAAAGTATTTATTTGACAAAAGTGCTGTGCAATATCTAACATGGCAGTGAAATATTTGAACCTGGTGAAATGGCTACCCTTGTAGAAAGTAGCAAGAGATTTTTTTCTGAAGAAAGGTCACTGAACTCTGAACGTTTACTCTGTTTTCTCATCTGGAATATCTCCAGTGCTTTGTTTTAATTTGTTTCAGATTTCCAGTGATTCCTGTTTTAATTTGTTTCAGATTTCCAGTGATTCCTGCTTTAGTTTGTTTCAGATTTCCAGCAATTTCTGTTTTAATTTGTTTCAGATTTCCAGTGATTCCTGTTTTAATTTGTTTCAGATTTCCAGTAATTTCTGTTTTAATTTATTTCAGATTTCCAGTGATTCCTGTTTTAATTTGTTTCAGATTTCCAGTGATTCCTGTTTTAGTTTGTTTCAGATTTCCAGTAATTTCTGTTTTAATTTGTTTCAGATTTCCAGTGATTTCTGTTTCTATTTGTTTCAGATTTCCAGTGATGTCTGTTTTAATTTGTTTCAGATTTCCAGTGATTCCTGCTTTAGTTTGTTTCAGATTTCCAGTAATTTCTGTTTCTATTTGTTTCAGATTTCCAGTGACCCCTGTTTTAATTTGTTTCAGATTTCCAGTGATTCCTGCTTTAGTTTGTTTCAGATTTCCAGTAATTTCTGTTTTAATTTGTTTCAGATTTCCAGTGATTCCTGTTTTAATTTGTTTCAGATTTCCAGTGATTCCTGCTTTAGTTTGTTTCAGATTTCCAGCAATTTCTGTTTCTATTTGTTTCAGATCTCCAACGATTTCAGTTTTGTTATTTGTTTTCGATCTGCAGTGCCAACAGTTCTTTGTTTTAGTGCTCGGTGTTTGGTTAGAGATTATTGTCCCCTTTCTGCTGTCGCTCCCCAAAGTGTTGCAAACGCTCATGACTGGGATCACAGGAAACTTGCACAAAGTATTTCTGTGGTTCACCATCCTGTTCTTCTTTCTGTAAAAAAGGGTGCAGGATTTCTTTTGTTTTTTGCATCTATAGTTTGCAACAGCACATTTGATGATTATCAGCATTCAAAAATGAAGGTCATTTGAGACAAAACATGTCGGAATACACGGACTGGATGTCTGACTGGTGTCATAAACTCCCCATATTGCCACGAGCTGTTGCATTCAAGATGATTGCTCAGCAGCGTATTGGAGTTGATTCTAAAACAGGCATCATTCAGGTGAACGAGACTCAATATGAGTACAATATGATTGATTAAAGGATCATAGAACCATTTCCATTGCAAAGCGCTATCTGTGAGGATTTTACTGTCAAAATAAATGTTCCATTCTGTAAAACTGTGAAGCAAACGCATTATTGAAGATGTAAGTTGATAGTAAGGGTGCATTTCTCATTACAGGACATAAGGTTTTGTCCAGAAACTGCTGAGCAAGATGCAAAGTTGGGTGCAACAGCCATTACAGTAATTATACACCTCACTGTGTTTTGTGTGAAATATGGCTCACTATGAATTCTACAAGTGTTCAAAAAAAAACCACAGACTAAGGTGAAGTGCAGTGGTAATGTCCATGGATTAGTATAGCTAGTAATCTGGTAATGTTACAGGGCTAGTAATCCAGAACCAGTAATTTGATAATGTCACTGGACTAGCATAACTAGTATAACTGGCAATGCTAATGGACTAAGAAAACTAATGTCTCTAGTAATCCGGCAAGGTCAATTGGGTAGTAACCCAGAGCCAGTAATGTCATTGAATTATTTTAACTAGTATAACTGTTAATCTAGTCATGTCACTGCATTAGTAAAACTAGCATCTCTAGTAATCTGGTAATGTCAATGGGCTAGTAATTCAGAACCAGTAATCTGGTTCGGTCACTGGACTATTAAAATTAGTATAACTGTTAATCTAGAAACATCACTGGACTAGTATAACGAGTATCTCTAGTAATCTGGCATTGTCAATGAGCTAGTAATCCAGAACCTGCGATCTGGTAATGTCACTGGATTAGTACAACTAGCATAAGTGTTAATCTAGTCATGTCACTGGATTAGTAAAACTTTTGTCTCTAGTAACCTAGTAACATCAATAGGCTAGTCATTCAGAATCAATAATCTGGTTCTGTCACTGGCTTAGTAAGACTATAGCATCTCTAGTAACCTGGTAATGCCAATGAGCTAGTAATCCAGAACCAGTAATCTGATAATGTCTCCAGATGAGTATAACAAGCATGACTGTTAATCTAGTCATGTCACCGGACTAGTATCTCTAGTAATCTGGCATTGTCGGTGAGCCAGTGATCTGGTAATGTCACCGGACTAGTAGAACTTACAATCTTGGAATCTGGACGAATAATCCATCTGACGTGGGATCAAGACCAGCCAGAGCAGATGGTGAAATTGGTTTTGGATTTTGATTTTAAAAATCTGGACTAAAATGTCAGTCTAATTACCATTTAGGAACGGACATAAGCCATCCTTACCCAGTCTGACCTACACGTGACTCCAGACCTGTAGCAAAGGGTTTGACTCTTAACTGCTCACCACTGGGCAATTGGACATGGGTCATAAATGCTGGCGAAATCTCAGCCATGAATGAATTAAAATACTCACCCTGCTCTCGGAAGGATGTTATTAACCTGGAGGGGGTTCAGAAACGATTTACTGGGCTGTTGCTGGGAGTGGAGGGGTTTGTGTTAGAAGGAGAGGCTGGAGGGGCTGGGATGATTTTCCCTGGAGCGTCGGAGGCTGAGGGATGAACCTACAGAGGTTTATAAAACCGTGAGGGGTATGGATAAGGCGAACGGCATGTGTCTTTTCCCTAGGGTGCAGGATTTCAAGACTGCAGGGTGGGGCAAACGAAGGCATTGATGTGAAAAATTGCAGGCAACATTAATTGGTCCACAAGGCGGCACAGTGGTTAGCACTGCTGTCTCACAGCGCCAGGGTCCCAGGTTCGATCCCACCCTCGGAGGTCTGTCTGTGTGGAGTTTGCACATTCTCCTCCCAGTGTCTGCGTGTGTTTCCTCCCACAGTCACAAAGATGTGCAGGTTAGGGTGGGATTGGCCATGGGAAATTGTCCCATAGTGCCCAGGGATGTGCAGGTTAGGGTGGGTTTGGCCATGGGAAATTGTCCCATAGTGTCCCAGGGATGTGCAGGTTAGGGTGGATTGGCCATGGGAAATTGTCCCATAGTGTCCCAGGGATGTGCAGGTTAGGGTGGGATTGGCCATGGGGAAATTGTCCCACAGTGCCCAGGGATGTGCAGGTTAGGGTGGGATTGGCCATGGGAAATTGTCCCATAGTGCCCAGGGATGTGCAGGTTAGGGTGGATCGGCCATGGGAAAGTGTCCCATAGTGTCCCAGGGATGTGCAGGTTCGGGTGGATTGGCCATGGGAAATTGTCCCATAGTGCCCAGGGATGTGTAGGTTAGGGTGGATTGGTCATGGGAAATTGTCCCATAGTGCCAGGGATGTGCAGGTTCGGGTGGATTGGCCATGGGAAATTGTCCGGAGTGTTAGGTATATTAGTCAGAGGTAAATATAGGGGGGTGGGTTTCTCTTTGGAGGGCCAGTCTGGACTGGTTGGGCCGAAGGTCCTGTTCCCACACTGCAGGGAATCTAGTCCAATCTAATCTAAAATTGCTTGCCATCTTGGTTGTCAGAGAGTCATAGAGATGTACAGCATGGAAACAGGCTGTTCGGCCCAACCCGTCCAGGCTGTCCCAGATATCCTAACCTAATCTAGTCCCATTTAGAGTCAGAGAGATGAACGGCACGGAAACAGACCCTTCGGCCCAACCCATCCATGCTGTCCCAGATATCCTAACCTAATCTAGTCCCATTTGCCAGCACTTGGCCCATCTCCCTCTAAACCCTTCCTATTCATGTCCCCATCCACCTTTTCAATGCTGTCATTGTACCAGCCCCCACCACTTCCTCTGGCAGCTCATTCCATACACATACCACCATCTGGGTGAAAAAGTTGCCCCTTAGTTCCCTTTCCCCTCTCACCCTAAACCTATGCCCCTCTAGTTCTGGACTCCCCACCCCAGGGGGAAAAGACTTTGTCTATTTACCCTATCCATGCCCCTCATGATTTTATAAACCTCTATAAGGTCACCCCTCAGCCTCCGACGCTCCAGGAAAAACAGCCCCAGCCTGTTCAGCCTCTCCCTGTAGCTCAGACCCTCCAACCCTGGCAACATCCTTGTAAATCTTTTCTGAACCCTTTCAAGTTTCACAACATCTTTCGATAGGAAGGAGACCAGAATTGCACACAATATTCCAACAGTGGCCTAACTAATGTCCTGTACAGCCACAACATGACCCCCCAACTCCTGTACTCAATACTCTGACCGATAAAGGAAAGCATACCAAACGCTGCCTTCACTATCCTATCGACCTGTGGCTCCTGAGCTCTGTGTTATCATGAGGCGAGGGAAGTTCTTCAGACCTCCTGCTTTGAAGTTTGGACCACTCTCATTCCATGGTTGACCCCTGGTATAGCCCTTCCCCACTTGGCTAAAACCCATCATCATCTTGGAATCAGTCGGCCTTTAGATTCGAATACATTCGCTACAGTGTAAAAACAGGCCCTTCGGCCCAACAAGTCCAAACCAACCCTCCGAAGAGTAACCCACTCAGACCAATTTCCCTCTGACCAACGCACCAAATACTATGGGACAATTTCCCATGGCCAATCCCACCCTAACCTGCACATCCCTGGACACTATGGGACAATTTCCCATGGCCAATCCCACCCTAACCTGCACATCCCTGGACACTATGGGACAATTTCCCATGGCCAATCCCACCCTAACCTGCACATCCCTGGACACTATGGGACAATTTCCCATGGCCAATCCCACCCTAACCTGCACATCCCTGGGCACTATGGGACAATTTCCCATCGCCAATCCCACCCCAACCTGCACATCCCTGGGCACTATGGGACAATTTCCCATGGCCAATCCACCCTAACCTGCACATCCCTGGACACTATGGGACAATTTCCCATGGCCAATCCCACCCTAACCTGCACATCCCTGGGCACTATGGGACAATTTCCCATGGCCAATCCCACCCTAACCTGCACATCCCTGGGCACTATTGGACAGTTTCCCATGGCCAATCCACCCTAACCTGCACATCCCTGAATACTATGGGACAAATTCCCACGGCCAATCCACCCTAACCTGCACATCCCTGGGCACTATGGGACAATTTCCCATGGTCAATCCACCCTAACCTGCACATCCCTGGGCACTATGGGACAATTTCCCATGGCCAATCCACCCTAACCTGCACATCCCTGGGCACTATGGGACAGTTTCCCATGGCCAATCCACCCTAACCTGCACATCCCTGAATACTATGGGACAATTTCCCATGGTCGATCCCACCCTAACCTGCACATCCCTGAATACTATGGGACAATTTCCGTGGCCAATCCACCCTAACCTGCACATCCCTGAATACTATGGGACAATTTCCCATGGTCAATCCACCCTAACCTGCACATCCCTGGGCACTATGGGACAATTTCCCATGGCCAATCCCACCCTAATCTGCACATCCCTAGGCACTATGGGACAATTTCCCATGGCCAATCCACCCTAACCTGCACATCCCTGGACACTATGGGACAATTTCCCATGGCCAATCCCACCCTAACCTGCACATCCCTGGGCACTATGGGACAGTTTCCCATGGCCAATCCACCCTAACCTGCACATCCCTGGGCACTATGGGACAATTTGCCATGGTCAATCCACCCTAACCTGCACATCCCTGGGCACTATGGGACAATTCCCCATGGTCAATCCACCCTAACCTGCACATCCCTGGGCACTATGGGACAATTCCCCATGGTCAATCCACCCTAACCTGCACATCCCTGGGCACTATGGGACAATTCCCCATGGTCAATACACCCTAACCTGCACATCCCTGGACACTATGGGACAATTACCCATGGCCAATCCCACCCTAACCTGCACATCCCTGGGACACTATGGGACAATTCCCCATGGCCAATCCCACCCTAACCTGCACATCCCTGGGACACTATGGGACAATTCCCCATGGTCAATCCCCCCTAACCTGCACATCCCTGGGCACTATGGGACAATTCCCCATGGCCAATCCACCCTAACCTGCACATCCCTGGGACACTATGGGACAAATCCCCATGGCCAATCCCCCCTAACCTGCACATCCCTGGGCACTATGGGACAATTCCCTATGGCCAATCCCCCCTAACCTGCACATCCCTGGGCACTATGGGACAATTCCCCATGGCCAATCCCACCCTAACCTACACATCCCTGGACACTATGGGACAATTCCCCATGACCAATCCCACCCTAACCTACACATCCCTGGACACTATGGGACAATTTCCCATGGTTAATCCCACCCTAACCTACACATCCCTGGGCCACCCCCCCCCTATGGGACAATTCCCCATTTCCAATCCCACCCTAACCTACACATCCCTGGACACTATGGGGCAATTTCCATGGCCAATCCACCCTAACCTGCACATCCCTGGACACTATGGGACAATTTACCATGGCCAATCCCACCCTAACCTGCACATCCCTGGGCACTATGGGACAATTCCCCATGGCCAACCCACCCTAACCTGCACATCCCTGGACACTATGGGACAATTCCCCCATGGCCAACCCACCCTAACCTGCACATCCCTGGGCACTATGGGACAATTTCCCCATGGCCAACCCACCCTAACCTGCACATCCCTGGACACTATGGGACAATTCCCCCATGGCCAATCCACCCTAACCTGCACATCCCTGGGCACTATGGGACAATTCCCCCATGGCCAATCCACCCTAACCTGCACATCCCTGGGCACTATGGGACAATTCCCCCATGGCCAATCCACCCTAACCTGCACATCCCTGGGCACTATGGGACAATTTCCCATGGCCAATCAACCCTGACCAGCACATCCCTGGGCACTATGGGACAATTTCCCATGGTCAATCCATCCTAACCTGCACATC